>NW_018253419.1:66999-75008 GCF_001263595.1 Phalaenopsis equestris
AAGATGATGTATGATCGGATAAACCACTATAGCAAAAGTCAAACAATATTAAGAAGACAAGTAACAAAATATATGATGTGTGAAAGAAATCATCGATTGGGTAGGAAGCCTCTAGCGCTGGTTTAAAGCCGATCAAGTTTTATCGTGCTTCTACCTCTACTAATCTTGAAAATCATGTAAATTTGGATGATGATCCTAATGAATTAATGGAATTACCTTTTGGTTGATTCAATAGGGATATTTGCCAAAAAAAAATGCCAAAATATAAATTCCAACTTTTTAAAAAATTATGGAATGTTAAAATTTAAACTCCAAACTAGATCGAGGGTCTCGGATTTGGTACAGTCGAACCAGTTGATGATTCGGAATTTTGCATAGTTGTTACTAGTGAATCGGAAGAAGATTGCCTTGATATAGAGGATGACTCTACTGATCAGCTAATAGAAGATGCTCCGCTAGAATTTGTGGAGGAAATTAAATCCACTATTGATGAATTGAAGGAAATTAACCTCGGGACTGAAGAGCAACCCCGACCTACCTTTATAAGTTCTCTACTCAATGATGAAGAATCTCTGCAATAGATTAGATTGTTAACAAAATTCAAAGATTGCTTTGCATTAAGCTATGATGAAATGTCAGGACTGTCAGCAGAGGTCGCAGTTTATAAACTCAAAGTGGACAAGAATATAACCCCAGTAAAACAAGATCCAAGAAGAATACGCTAGAAGAATTTACCTCGAAACAGAGCAGCAAGTCATTGCCGAGGTGAATAAATTAATAGATGCTAACTTTGTTAAAGAATAAAAATACCCCACGTGGTTGGCCAACATTGTTCCAGTCAAGAAGAAAAAAAGGACAAATCCGTGTTTGTGTCGACTTCAAGGATTTGAACAAAGCGTATCCAAAAGATGAATTCCCATTACTGATATTAGAAATGATGGTAGATATTGCTTCAACACATGAAATTTTCTTCTTCATGGACGGATAGTCGGGATATAACCAAATCAAGATTGCTCTTGAAGATGTAGCACTTACAGCTTTCAGAACACCGATCGGAATTTTCTGCTACACAGTAACGTCATTCGGCCTAAAGAATACTGGAGCAACATATCAATGCGCAATGATGAAGATTTTCGACGACCTCATTCATAACCAAGTAGAATGTTACATGGATAATTTGGTCATCAAAAGTAAATGAAAAATAGACCATTTGTATGATTTGAGGATCGTGTTCAAATGTTTACGACGATATGACCTTAAGATGAATCCCTTAAAGTGCGCTTTGGGCGTTACCTCCTGAAAGTTTCTAGAATTCGTTGTCCGTCATTGGGGAATCAAGATCGACCCAGATAAGATTAAAGCTATCTTGGAAATGCCTCTTCCTAAAACTTTGAAACAACTACGTTCCTTCCAAGGGAAGTTGGTATATTTGAGACACTTTATTTCTAATCTCTCACGTAGGTGTCAGCCCTTCTCGGCATTAATTAAAAAGGAAACCAAATTCAATTGGGAAGAGAAATGCCAGCAGGCCTTTGAGGCATTAAGTAATATTTAATGATACCTCCTGTCTTGGCAGCCCCTATCCCTGAGAAACTATTGATACTTTATACAGCGGACTTAGATGACTCTCTTGGAGCCCTCTTAGCCCAAGTCAATGACGAGAGTAAGGAAAACGCACTCTACTACTTGAGTCGCCGCCTAATACTGATGTAGATAAGGTACCCACCAACTGAGAAGCATTATCTAGCCTTTATTTTTGCTTCCTAAAAGCTTAGACATTACATGTTTTCTCGTAAGATTACCCTAATTTTAAAATTCAATCCGTCGCAATATTTGATGACCCGACCAACACTCTTCGATTGTCTAGCAAGATGGTCAATGATCTTATTGCAATTTGATATAACTTTTATTCCCCTCTGTGCTATCAAGGGACAAATTTTGGCAGACTTTCTCGCTGCACACCCACTTCCAACTGGGTCCCCTCTTAATGATGAACTATGAGATGAGCAGGTACTACAAATGGAATTCTCCAGTGCGCAACGCTGGGAAATGTACTTCAATGGAGCTTTGTCAGTAAAAAAGGACAAAGGATCAGGCACAGTTATGCCAGGCAAAGCAGGTATTAGTTTGATCTTTATCAGGCCAGATAAGGGTATTTTGAGGTTCTCATAACACCTGACAGAGCCATGGACCAACAATGAAGTTGAACATGAAGCCTTAATCTCCTAACTAGAGTTGGCAATCTAGATGGATATAATAGACATTGGCTTTTATGGCGACTCAAAATTCATCATTCAATAAGTTATCAGACAATACAAGATTTTGAAACTAAGATTAACAGAATACCATCAGTACACGATGAAGCTGCTGAAATTGATCCCCAACGTGACTTTCTACCAAATTCCTAAGGGAGATAATGCCCATGGTGACGCTCTGGGAAAACTTGCAGAAGAATTGGCATGTCCCTCAGAGGATTCCATTGATGTGACAGTACAAGGAATGCAAGTTCTGTATTGGATCGACCTCATACTCTACACAAGCTCGGGAAAGAAGAAGAAATAATAATTACAGTTGCGGATATTAACGAAGATTGACGCAAGCCATTAATAGAGTATTTGCATACTGGAAAACTACCAGAGCACAAGTCTGAAGCACATCACATTAAAAAAAAAGTCTATGTTATTTGCTCTAGTAGGTGATGTCCTCTACAGGAGATTGTTCGACCAGATGTGGCTACGATGTTTAAGCAAAATAGAAGCACAGAATATTTTCAAAGAAGTAAATGTCAGATTGTGTGGCGCTCACCACTCAAGGCCGAAGATGAAACACAAGATCAAAAGACTCTGATATTATTAGCCAGCAATGATGTCCGACTGCATGGATACAGTCAGAAGATGTCACCAGTGTCAAGTGCATGGGATGGTCTTACACCAACCCCCAAATGTGCTACACCAAACCGTCACCACATGGGCATTCGCGTGTTGGGGCACAGACATAATAGGTTTCATAGACCCTCCGTCTTCCAAAGAACACAGGTTCATACTTGTTGCTACAGATTATTTCTCCGAATGGGCAAAGGCAGTACCGTTACGAGAGGTTACGACACAGCATGTCCTTCAATTCTTCAAAAGCCAAATCAGCTACCATTTCATAGTACCGCGAAGAATAATTTTTGATAATGGGACAGCCTTTAAAAGCACCAAAATCAATTATTTTGTCAAACGGCATGGGATAGATTGAAGATACTCTACAATTTACAATCCCAAAGTAAATGGATTGGCCGAAGCCTTCAACAAGACATTGGTACAAATTTTAAAGAAAACACTAGACAAAAATAAAAGAGATTGGCACAACAAGTTATTAGAAGTCTTGAGGGCCTACCCGATGGCGTTCAGGAGTCCCACTTAGTATAAACCCTACAAGGTCGTGTACGGGACACGGGACCGAGGTTGTACTACCGTTAGAATCCAGGCACCGTTTCTTAGAGTCGTTGTTACCAACCAACTTACAACAAAAGAAAGTGGAAAACTCAGACTTTAAGAGCTAGAGATTCTTGAGGGAAAGCGACTAGAAGCACAACAGCATTTGGAACTCTACCAGGCAAGGATGGTACAAGCTCATGACAATTTGGTCTGCCCAAGGACAGTTAAAGTTGGTTACCTCGTACTCATGCTCAAAAGGCCATTTCTTGCACATCGCAAGATAGGAGGAAAATTCGAGCCAACTTGGGAGGGGCCATTTGTCGTAGAAAAGGTCTACGCAGAAAGAGCCTTCTAGTTCGAGGATTTTTGAGGCAAAAGGCCCATATTGTTGATCAACAGACGATACTTGAAGACATACTATGCAACCTGACATTGCTTAATATCGCTTGATTTAAAATTTTGAAACTCTGATTGTTCTGGGGTTATCTATTTGGCCAATTTGGCGTGATCGGGTCCAAAAATTTTGTAATAAGATTAAACTCAACATAATGAAAATTTTTGAAAAAATGAAAATTTTTGAAACAACATAATGAAAATTTTTGAAAATTATACACTTTAGTTTTCTCTTTTCTACTAAATTAAACAAAATACACACATAAATAAACAATTTTCTCACCTAAACAAACTAAAATTTCCTTTAATAAATACTTTGTTTTGTTCTTTTTCACGCTAAATTTCAGCTCACTGACATTTCTCCTATCATTTGCAGAGAAATGTCAGGCCAGAGGCTTATCTTTGCCTTTAAAAATGGCTGGAACCTTGCACTCAATGAGGAAATCATGCCACAAGGCTGCACTATAGACTTTGACATGGAATTTAGTCAAGTAGACATGGATTATGAGGGGCATCTAATGAATGTCTTCAGCTGATAGAAAAAGGAAGAGATGCTCTCACTGCTAAGGTTGAGCACCAAAGACAAATCATCACTGAGGGGAAAGAATGTGATGGTACAACAAGACCCGATGGAGGGGACCAGCCGCATATCGTCGATGATAGCTACGCTGACTAGGGGCCTATTGCCGATAATGAAAGTCTATTGGATGCTCCATTATGAAGAACTCAGCATAGAAACACTAGCCGCCAAACGCATAGGGCTTTCCTACGCGAGGAGAGGAGACACCAGAAAGAGGCGAAGAACTTGCTCACCCCTATTCCTGAAGGGGATATCTATGATCCTAGCATGGGAGAGACCTCTTCCAGCCTGCCTGCTACAGATGATGAGTCAGTATTTGTTACAGAGCCGAAAATACTACCAGCTTCAGATGTTCTGTGTAAGGGTAGCCCTACCTGCAACGCTGAGATACCAACACGCATGTCAGCTACAGGGTTATTCGTGGAGTGCCCAGACTGCAATGTCCTACACCTACAGCGCTACAACACTGTAGAGGAGTACACATCTATTGATTATAGGTCTCAGACCACTGATTACCCGATGGATGTAAAGCCATATGTCTCGTACGGTACAAAGTCATATGTCCCATCAGACGTAGAGTCATACATCACTACAAACAGAGACAGCACTAGCTTGGGTTCCCACAAATGTTGAAATGAGAGAATATCCCTGACAACCGCCAATCATTAGTAAGATGAAATATTACAAAAAAAATTAAAGTAAACAAAAGGAATTTTGAAATCTATGAAGAAGTGCAAGGAGAATTCATCAACGTATTAAAAGGATTGGAATTATACACTAGGGTCTTCTCAGAAAGTGATGAACGAAACATTCTCGACTGCATTTTTGATCTGAGAGATAGAGGTCAAGCTGGCATGCTTATGGAAAGAACCTATTCCGAGCTAAGAAAGTGGATGCGAGGAAAGGGGAGGATCACTATCCAGTGTGATTGCTGTTACAACTTCACCAATGATAGACAAGGAAATCCTCCTGGGATTCTCATACATGATCAGGTGGATTCACTAACTCTAATGATAAAATGGATGATTAAAAGAATGGTCTGATGGAGCATACTGCCAGCTGACTGTATTCCTAATAGTTGTATTATCAACATATATGATGAAGGGGGTTGCATACCTCTGCACAGTGACCTTCATGACTTTGTGAGACCTTTCTGCACGGTCTCATTCATGAGCAAAAGCAATATTCTGTTTGGAAAAGAAATATATATTATTGGCCCTAGTGAATTCAGAGGATCCGTGGAAATACCGCTACCTGTTGGTTCAGTGCTAGGCCTTAAAGGGAACGGAGCAGACGTTGCCAAACACTGTATTCCAGGTTGCGACACCGTAGGGTGTTCGTGACCTTTCGACAAATGGATAACAGCAAAATGCCATATGGATTTTAACCAGATCTAGATTTGGATGAACTACTGTCATACGAGCTATGAGAGGGTTGCACATCTAAGTACATGCAAAGGGAACTCTTATCCTGGAGCGTGGCGTAGATGGTCTGCTCAATCAGGAGCTTACCACACCGGGGACAGACATTCAGAGGATTCCTTTCCGTTTAACTGCATTTCATTACAACATATATGATATGTATCAGTCATGCTTAGCCTATGATATGTACTTGGCATGGAACATTTTTTTATGTGATTTGATGCAGTTAGCATATTGTACCTTTTTTTTAGTCGTTGGCCTACACTCAATTTGTAACATTTATTGGAGCAGATTAATGAAGTTTCTTTTAGAAATTTGTCTGTTTGTTCAATTACCCTTCTTGTATGATGGATAAAAGCCATAAACCATACGTTGGTTTGAGATCACAATGAACAAAGAACAAAACAACAACAACAAAAAACTTAACTATAGATAAACGTAAATAAAAATAACAAACAAACAAACAACAAAATAACTCTCTTTTGAAAAAATCAACCAACTGTAATTAAATTTTGAAAAAATATTTTGATAATTGAATGTGACAAAAATAACAAAAAAAAGAAAATAAATCTGTTAAGTTGATTTTGTCGATTTCGAGGACTCTTACTCTTTGCTCGCGCAGCATGACTATCTTTGTCTGCACTAATTCTCTTCACATCCACGCAGAATTTCATGTTCTTCACAAAACATCAAAAATATTTCACAAATCTTCTTCAACAATATTAACCTTATCACATGACACATATCTATGAATTCGACACCACGAATTCATACCTAAATTTCAATTCTCATTTTTGAATCAGTCCCTAACTTCTGATTCCCTTCTTTCAAGATCAATCCCTAACTTTTGATCATCTTTTCAAGATTAATACCTAAATTTCAATTCTCATTTTGGAATCAGCCCCTAACTGTTGATTTCCTCAAGTCAAGGTTGGTCTTTAACTTCCAACTCTCTCCTGAGATTGATCCTTGATCCTTAACTTTCAATTAACTTTCAATTCTCATTTTGAAATCAGTCCTTAACTTCTGATTCCTTTCCTTTCAAGGTTGGTCCTTAACTTTTGACTCTCTCCTAAGATTGATTCTTAACTTTTAATTCTCATTTTGGAATCAGTGCTTAACTTCTGTTTCCTTTCCTTTCTAGGTCGGTCCTTAACTTCTGACTCTCTCCTGAGATTGATCCTTAACTTTCAATTCTCATTTTGGAATCATTCTGTCGGTGCTATTTTTGGTTGGAGAAGTTGCCCGTAAGAAGTTGTCGGTCACTGGAATCAACATCCCATCGCCCGCTTTGGAAGGACGTTTTAATCTACATATATATTTAGTTTTAGAAAAATATGAAATCAAACCGACCCCATATTTTTCATAGTTTAAATGAAAGAGCGTTGTACCTCAAGTCATGTATCTATTGTATCTATCCCGAAGGATAACGAAGGATAAACACAAGACTTGAGGATGAGGCTCGATCAAATAAACTAAGGAATATATGACATCTGTTTGGTTCACAAAACTTTTATATTTGCCGACAAGTTCCCTTATTTAATATAAAGAATTAAATAGGGTTTATATTAAGCTGGGTTCGGACATGCTTCCTATAAGGGCAAGCCCCTATAGTTAATTACATCTTAAATGACCAAAGTCATTTAAGAAGACTCTCGATAAAAATCAAGTAAAATTATCTTCAAGAAGTTTCAACTGGTAGGACTTTTTCAATGAGATCGGACGTAGAGATGTGAAAGGGGATTGGTTCAAAATTGGAACATTTTATTCTATAATCCAAAGGAGGAAGAACTAGGGGATGTCATGGATCCAGAGGAGAACCTCGGTGACTTCCTGGTCTATCCTTAAGCTATCCTTAAGCTATCCTAATGTTTGGCTTCAGTTTTGAGGAGAAAAATTTAAGTGTTTCATCCTGCCAATTTTATTATTCAGGTCTTACATTCATGTGAAACGATCACACTAATAGCCTAGAAGTTGTGAGGATTTAGGTCTTGACAAACGACAACCTCAGAATCCTAAGACGAGTTCGGGCTTATATTGTATAACAGGGTTATACAAAGGCCTAAAGATAAGATGTGGATTTACGTTGCACAAGCAAACAAGCTCGAGGTCATATGGCTTTTTTGTTTATATCTAAGGAAGGAAGATTGGTTTAGCTGGGGAAGACAGGCTTTGCTGTTGAAGATGGTCGTG
>NW_018253419.1:75209-77356 GCF_001263595.1 Phalaenopsis equestris
TTACTAAACTCAACTTAATGAGTTCCATAATTTTATTTAGACTGTGGGAAGCCTCGTTAGCAACCGTAGGTTACCTCCTCTGAGGAATTCCCGATCATCTGATAGAGACATCTTAATTTAGTTGGAATTGTAGTTTTGTGTGATGTTTGTGATTAAATTTTGAGTTGCCTTATATTTTGAATGTTGTGGCGGTGAATTTTATTTTGGTTGAGTTTAGTTTTGGTTTTGGTTTTAGTTTTGTGACTATCCTGATAGTTTTAGTTTTCATGCAGGGTGGTATCGTTGTTTTGCAGGTATAAAAGTACAGTATGAAAGTATAAGAAAGACAACGCTGAAAATATTAAAAGCGTAACTGGTGAGTCTTCTCGTTCCAACAACTGAAACTCAAGATGCATGTTAAGGCAGTTTATATAGAGACAAAAAGTAAGGTTTTGGTAGTTTTCCTAACCCTATGTCATATCTTGGTGGGTCCTTAAGAGTTTAATTAAGGATGATTTTGTCAAGCAAAACATATTAAGTTTAGTAGATCTTCAAGATAACCAACAGGTCTAGAGAAAGAAGTAGGTTCGTGCTACTCTCTCGCTGTTTGGTGGAAAATCCCGAGTTCTTATAAACTTATTATGTTGCTTAATAATTCATCCTGTAAATACCCTTAATGCTCAGTGAGCACTGATGTCTCAATTATCCCTAAGAGTAAGGTTATTATCATATGTAATTTAATTTTGAAAATTATGTGGGTGAAGACCCTTAAAGAGGCAAGTCAGTGTTATTGGAACACTTAGCCAAATTTTGGTTGTAATTGGGATTGTAGTATTTGAAAGATGTTTTAATTTTAAATGATGTTTACTTTTCTAATCCTTATTTAAATGAAACTTGATTTAATTTAAGTCACTACTAAGCCCTTAATAAGCCCTTAAGACTCTTAATTAGTTTTGAAAATGTTAGGCTTTAGGTGGTCATGATTCATGATTTGAATTTTATTTGAAAATCAAAATAGGGGTATTAAATTGATTAATTATTGACTTCAAAAGTCATACCCCTAAGTCCTTGGTTCAATTTATTTTAATAAACTTCTCAAATTTTATAATTTAGAAATTTATTAACTTATCTTTTCAATTAAGAAAGTGATGTTAGTTTCTACCAATTAACCCCTTGTGTTTCAAACAATCAAATTAAGATCAGAGGTTACCCATTTCCCTCCTTAAATTAAGTCTAAATGTTAATTAAGACTAATTTTCCAAAATTACACATTTGCACCAAAGGCTCTAACACTTCATAATTTTTCAAATTCAATTCAAATGACGTTAAAATTTTTATCCTACTTCATTCATGGGTCAGTTAAGACATCAGAGGAGAAAATGTGATTTTTCAAAATTTAATTTATTTATACAATTATTTTCATACAAAAATAAAATTTTTCAAAGAAAATTCCTAACTTGACTAAGGTGACTTCTAATCTCTTGAAATTTTTACTGGCGGTAGACCTAGACTAGAGAAGCCTTTGGACCTAATTTCATGACTTTTTGGATTTTATTTGAATTTTAAGAATTATTTTAAGTTATGAGGTGTTTATTAATTATAAAATAATTTAAATGTGGAAAATTAAGTTTTATATTTTTATTAAATCTATCTTAAGTCAAGGGACACAGATATAGAGAACTTATAAAAGAAGATTTCATATTTTTTTTTGAATTTTATTTGATTTATTGGAATTATTCTTCAAGAAAACCGATTTTTAGTCTTTAAAAATCATTTTTAAGCTTTAAAATTCAATATCTTTGTTTAAAAAACCAGGAAAAACATTCTGATTGTTCATAAGTGATTAAAAAGATATTTAGAACATTTCCATGAGTTTTATTATTTTTGTGATTTTTATGGATTTTAAATTATTTTATATATTTAAAAATAGGCTAAAAATGAAGTTTTTATTTTAAATATCATTTTATTTTTAGAAAATACCCCTGATCATATAGAACTCAAAAAATAAGTTTTTATATATTTTTGAGTTATATTTTGATTTTTATAAAACATTTAAATGTCAAAAATGATGTTTGTCTTTAAAAATCAACTTAAGTTATCAAATGAACTCAAAATATGTTGAAATTTTTATGGTGAGTTCTCTGTAGGTGAGTTCTCTGTATCATAAA
>NW_018253419.1:77417-95114 GCF_001263595.1 Phalaenopsis equestris
TTTTCCTTAATGATTTAGAGTTTATGAAAATTGAGTACATTTTAAATGACTTAACCCATGAAATTATTTCCAAAAGCTCCTCTAGTCATGGTGGACCTTTCAAAATTTTCTTGGAATTTTCTAATCAATATGATAATTTCCATGATTATTTTAGGCAAATAATGCACATAGAATTGAAAAATGTGATCACCTGTCTAGGGACCTCCTCTAACTTTGAAGAAATCGTAGAATGTTCTTCTTGACAGAGGCTACAATGTGCCAAAAATTCAAGCTATGATTATAAGTCTACATGCATGGAGAATCAAAAGATTCAAATTAGTATTTAATTAACTAAAAATAAATTATGCATCACATGGACTTAAAATTATTTCCACATTATTTTTATTTGTTCACTGAATAAGTGGGTATTTTTATTTTATTTTTTTGATTTTTCTGCACAAAGTTATGGATTTTTGAAGTTAAGGGAGTTTAAATAAATAGAAAAAGCCCTATTTTTCTACTTATCCATGCGGCACCCCGTCAACCTACGGCGGCTCCGAAGCTTCTATCCACGCCAGCAGCAGCAGTATTTATTTGATGCTTTTATCCACGTCAGCAGCCACGCGTCCCGCTATTTGTGTAAAGAAACACTGTCCGGCTTGTTCTTGGCCATCCATTCGATACACGCTTGATCAAACGGCTCCCCGTCATAGTCCCTGATAGAGTGATCACGTGACCGTCCACTCTAAAACCCTAAGATCTCAGCCTATACTCGACCAAATCACCTCGGGTTTGATCCTATGGACTCGTCTAAGTGAGGCGAATACATCCATATGGTAATCATGCAATTAAATTAAGCCTAATCAAATGGAGAATCAAAAGAGGCTCGGGAGGGAGAGAAGTTTTATACCTTTGCTCTGAGAAGTGAAGCTTCAATCAGAGGGTCTTGGCACGTTCGTTGGGGTCCAAGGAGGCTAGGGATTTAACCTCTTGTTGTGGTATGAGGCCTAGATATGATTTCGATCACAACTGAATTTGAGTGTTGGTCTAGAGCTATTGTAGAGGCTTTGTGAGAGGGTAATTTGATGGGGCTTTTGCTTCTTTCAATATTATGAAGGTGTGGGTAGAGTGAATTTGAGTTTGGTGGAGTGTGGAGGTGTAATGAGGTTCTGTCCTGGTTTCCGGCAAGGTTCTAGGCCGAGGTTTGAGCTCGAAATTAAGCTTCCACAGTGGAATTTAGTGGGGGAGGAGGGCTGAATTGCACTAAGGGGATCTTAGAGAAGCTTTGTGAGAAGTTTGGGAGGCTCTCTCTAAGAAATTTTTAGCACTTAGTTTAACATCCATGGAGGTAGCCTTTTATAAAGATGGGGTTATGGTGGTTGTCATGGCCAATTAGAGGGTGTGATGTGGTGCTTAGGTGGAGGGCAGAGGAGCTCTACAATTCAATTTGGCTGAGCTGGCCTCTAGTTTTGATTTGGGTGAAGCTCCATGGGAGTGGCTCTCGGTTTTGAGCTTTTCCGGTCAATAGGCTTGCCGCCCCGCACGGGTGGCTAGGTGCTCAGGGTATCCAGAGGAATCTATCACAACAATTTAATACAAATGTGTTTTTATTTGGCAAGGATATCATAAGCATGTGTATTTTTAGGAATATGATCCCTTAATTTGGGGGACTTTTGGTCCATGGCTCATCTAGCTTTGGTTAAATGTGTTTTGGCTTAGCCTTAGGGGTCAACTAATGCTTGAGGTGGAGTTAATTTGGTTTCTTTAGGGTGGTTAGGTCACATTTAGTGCATGGGTCCAAGTGGGTGCAAATGACCAAATCTTGGGTTTGGTCTAGGCTATTCATGTCAATTGGCCCAAATAAATGTTGCATATGGTGTGTATGATCATAATGAACAACTTTGGTGAAGTATGGAAGTGGTTTTGAGCTCAATTGAAGGGTCAATTTGAGAGAATTTTGAATTTTAATCAATTTGGTCATGTTGGGCTAGGCTTGAGTCTAGGTTGAGCTAGCCTTGGGCTAATTCCAAATTGATTATTGTAAATGGTCAATAGGGACCCCATAAAGAGTTTTCAACATGAATTGGATGCCAATTTGGGGGTTAAGGCAATCAATTGGGTGAAATTTAGGGACTTAGCCAATTTGGGGCTAAATTTGGGAATTTTGGATTTAGTCCAAAATCAAATGGATTTGAGGCTTCATCAAGCCAATTTATGGTTAGTTTTGATGTTTAGTAATTTTATAAATATTTTTCAACATTAATTGAGGCCAATTGACTAGGCTATGGGTTCAATTTGGTGAGATTAGATTATGTGACCAAAATTGGGGGTTTTACCTATACCAAAATTGGGCTCAAATCATGGGCCAATTAAGCTTGGATTTGGTCTAGTTTGTCCATATCAAAAGTTAATTTGAGTTTAGGATTGAAATCGGGGTAAATTGAGATCAAATTGATGGACATTTGAGTTGAATTTGGGGAAATTTGGGCCTTTAAAGGGCAATTTGGGGGTTTTGATCAAAGATGGTCAAAATGGCCAAACTGGGTCATGTGATAGTTAAGGAAAATGAAATTGGGAATAATTGGCTTGTTTTGGAAATTTTTGAGATTTTTTGGAATTTTTGGAACTTTGGGCCAAAGAGGGGTATTTTGGTAATTTAGCCAATTTGGGGATTTTGGGTAATTTGGGTGTTTTCAAGGTATTTGAAATGATTTTTGAACAAGTTTGGGTATTTTTGCTAGATTTGGAGATTTTGGCCAAATTTGGGGTCCCAAGGGTATCTTGGTAGTTTGGGGAATTTAGGGGCAATAGGGTGGGTTGGGTATCTTAGTAGAGTTTGAGTACCAACCACCATAAATAAGTCATGGACCAATAGAAACCCCATTTTGGGTCCTCTATGTAGTGGTCTTAGCCAAAACCTAGCCTAGGGCTAATGGGTTTAGGGAACCACCTACAGGAGTCTCCCAAAAGCATCAAGGGACCAAAGCCTAGAAGTTCTGGGTGTAGGGTAATGAGTGATTGTGAGTGCAAACAAGTGCCTTTGCTCTAGACCAACACCCAGGGTCAACCCTAAGGTCTAACGGTCATAAGGGTGACTCATCTTGAGTTTCCCCCATAGTGACCCCATCTACTAAGTGCTAGAGGTTAGGACCAATATGTGGAAGTTCAAGTTGAGTAGAGAAGAGTTTGAAATTTCTAATGGTGAGGGCTTCTTGTCTAGTCTTCTAGGAATAGTCAATAGGAAAGTCCTATGGATATACCTTAGGCTACTAAAGAGGAAAAACTGAACCTCAACCAAAAGTGAGGTAAAAAAATAGACCCCCAATAGGTGTGGTGTGCTAGGCAACACACCGCGTGTATTGGCGTTGACCGACTAGATCAACAAAAACCAATAAAAACTCCTTTGTCAACAGACCCGGAAGTATGTGTAGAGTTGTGTGTGTTTTTTTTTATTTTCGTCGGGGATACTAGCAGGTGCATATTTGATCAAGTCAAGAGGTAGGGACTCTCGCTGGGATTGGAGAGTGGATTTCGAGTTATGATATTTTAGAGATTTCTAGAGGTGGGAATCAATGCGCAAATGTTGACCCCGATGTGGGGGTTAAAATTTAAGTATCAATTCCGAAAAGAAAGGAAGAGTCGGAATTTAGGTACCGACCTCAAAAGATGGGAATAAAAATTTAGGTACTGATCCAAAAATGAGATTTGAAATTAGGTATCAATCTTAGGGAGAGAGTCAAAATTTAGGTATCGACCTCGAAAGATGAGAATCAGAATTTAGGTACTAATTCAAAAATGTGATCTGAAATTTAGGTATCAATTCCAAGAAGAGAGTCAAAATTTAAGTATGACCTTGAAAGATGAGAATCAGAATTTAGGTTCTGACTCGAAAATGTGAGAATTGAAATTTAGGTATCAATTCCGAGAAGAGAGTCAAAATTTAAGTATCGACCTCGAAAGATGAGAATCAGAATTTAGGTACTGACTCGAAAATGTGAGAATTGAAATTTAGGTATCAATTCTGAGAAGATAGTCAAAATTTAGGTATCAACCTTGAAAGATAGGAATCAGAATTTAGGTACTGATCCGAAAGGATAATTGAAATTTAGGTATTAGTTCCGAGAAGAGAATCAAAATTTAGGTATCGACCTCGAAAGATAAGAATTAAAATTTAGGTACAGATCAAAAAATGAGAATTAAAATTTAGGTATCAATCTCAGGAAGAGAGTCAAAATTTAGGTATCAACCTCGAAAGATAGAAATCAAAATTTAGGTACTCATCTGAAAATGAGAATTGAAATTTAGGTATCAATCTCAGGAAGAGAGTCAAAATTTTGATATCGACCTCGAAAGATGAGAATCATAATTTAGGTAGTGATTCAAAAATGAGATTTGAAATTTAGGTATCAATCTCAGGAGGAGAGTCGAAATTTAGGTATGGACCTCGAAAGATGAGAATAAGAATTTAGGTACTGATTCAAAAATGAGATTTGAAATTTAGGTATCAATCTCAGGAGGAGAGTCCTCAAGAAGAGAGTCAACGAAAGATAGGAATCAAAATTTAGATACTGATCCGAAGATGATATTTGAAATTTAGGCATCAATCTCAGGAGGAGAGTCAAAATTTAGGTATCGACCTCGAAAGATGGGAATCAGAATTTAAGTACTGATTCAAAAATGAGATTTAAAATTTAGGTATCAAACTCAAGAAGAGAGTCAACGAAAGATAGGAATCAAAATTTAGATACTGATCCGAAGATGATATTTGAAATTTAGGCATCAATCTCAGGAGGAGAGTCAAAATTTAGGTATCGACCTCGAAAGACGAGAATCAGAATTTAGGTACTGATTCAAAAATGAGATTTGAAATTTACAAAGAGCTTGTGGTGTTGAATTTGCAGAAGTGTGTCATGTGGAAATGTTGATTTTATTGAAGAAAAGTTGTAGAGCTTTGTGGGGTTTTGTGCCAAATGCAAAAATTTTGCGGGGATGTGAAGAGAGTTAATGCAGAAAAAGATGGTTGTGTTGCGCGCACAAAGAGTAAGAAACTCTGAAAATGAGAGAATCCAATCAACAGATTTTTATCACATTTAATTTTTCAAAATATGTCTTTGAAGTTTTAATTTTAATTGGTTGATTCTTTTTTTTAAAACAAATTGTTTTGTTGTTTATTTGTCGGTGCTTACTTTTATTTAAATTTTATTTATTGTCAAAGATTTATTGTTTCGTTCTTTGTTCATTAAAACTCTTAACCAACGTGTGGTTCGTGGCTTCCATCCATCGCACAAAAGGGCAACTGACAAAAAGACACATTCCTGAGAAAAATTTTCATTAATCTGCTTCAATAAAAAGAGGTCACAGATCAAACATAGGCTAACGCCTCAAAAGGTACAATATATATTCCATGTCGAAATACATTCAGAACATCTCATGCTATGAATACATTGTATGCTGAATATATCAGACACATATCATGTTGCTATATAAAAGGTGAACCCTCTGACCGTCTGTACTAGGTATGGCGAGCTCCTGATCAAGCAGACCTTTTAAGTCATGCTCCAAGATAAGAGTTCCCTTCGCATGTACTTAGAGGTACAACCCTCTCATAGCTCGTACGGCAGTAACACAATCCATCCTGCGGAAAGTCACATACACCCTACGGTGTCGTTCCCCTAGAATGCAATATTTGGCGACAACTGCACCGTTGCCTTTAAGAACGAGCACTAAACTGACTAGTAGAGGAATCTCCACAGCTCCTCTGAACTCACCAGGGCCGACGTTATCGATTTCTTTCCCAAATAAAGTATTGCTTTTGCTCAGAAATGAGACCGTGCAGAAGGGCCTCACAAAATCATGATGATCAATGTGTGGAGGAACGAAATCACCCTCTTCATGGATATTGATAATGCAACTATTGGGAATTCAGGTAGCAGGTAGAATATTCTATTTGACCATTCTTTTGATTATCCATTTTATCATTGGCGGTAGTAGATCCACTTGGTTGTGCCTGAGGAACCTAGGTGGATTCCCCTGTCTGTCATTTGTGAAGTTATAACAACAGTTGCACTGGATGGTGATTCTTCCCTTTCCTCTCATCCATTTATTTGGCTCGGAATATGTTCTTTCCATGAGAAGGCCCACTCAGTCTCTATCTCTTAAATCAAAGATACAGTCTAGAATGCTTCTTTCATCACTTTCGGAGAAAACCCTGGTATACAGCTCCAGGCCTTCTAGTATATTGATGAACTTTCCCTAAACTTCTTCATAAAATTTGAATTCTCTTTTATTTACTTTACTTATCTTGTAGTATTCTATCATACCAGGGGTTGGCAGCTTTCGTGGGCGTTCATCCCTTCGACCATTGGCAGGAACCCAAACTGGCGCTGCTTGATCTGGAGCACGAGACTCGGCCTCTAGCGGGATGTATGACCTTGGGCTCCACGGTACATACTGATATGTCCCCAACGGGACATATGGCTCATCCATCATAAAATCTGAAGTCTGAGACCAATTGGTGCTTAAAGTATACTCTTCCAATGTACTAAAATGTTGTAAATGTAGAACATTGCAATCTGGGCATTTTACGAATGCACCCATGGCTGATGTCTCGGCTGGTATTTCAGCATGCACGTAGGGCAACCCTTGCATAAGACATCTGAAACTAAAAGTGTATCTGACTCTGTCACAAACCCCGGTTCTTCATCCATGGTGAGTAAGCTAGCAGAAGTTTCTTTCAGGTCTGGATCATAAATATGCCCCTCAGGAATAGGGGTGAGCAAGTTGTTCATCTCTCTTTGACGTCTGCGTTCTTATCATAGAAAAGCTCTTTGCTTCTTGCGGCTGATGTTCTTGCGTTGTGTCCTGCAAAGCGAAGTACTTGGCATTTGTTCGTTATTGGTGGCTATTAAGTCTCCGACTGGTGTAGCTACCATGGAAGTCAGACGGTTGGGCCCTTCCATTGGATCATGCTTTATTATCACGTTCTTTCCTTTGCGTGATACATTATCTTTAGTGGTCACTCTCAGTAGTGAAGGCAATCCCTCTTTCTCTTTGCAGTTGTCTACGTCCATGAGAGGACCTTCGTAGTCCATGTCAACCTAGTTAAAATCCATGTTGAAGTCAATGGTACCCCCCTACAGTGCCATCTCCTCATTTAGTGCGAGGCTCCAGCCATCCTGGAAAGTAAAAATCAGCCTCTGTCCCGACATTTTTCTGCAGACGATAGGAAAAACGTCAGTGGGCCAAAACTTGTCATGAACAAGAACAAAACAAAGTATTTGTTAAAGTAAATTTTAGTTTGTTTAGGTGAAATGAATTGTTTATTTTATGTATGAGTTTTATTTAAATTAGTGGAACATTATACAAAGTGGAAAGAAGAAAAATTGAAGTTTAAAATTTCTTTCTCAAAATTTTCATTATATTGAGGTTAATTACAAAATTTGGACCCGGTCATAGACATTTGGCCACATAGATAACCCTAAAAAGATTACCCCAAAACTATCAAAGTTTCAAAGTTCCAAAGCAAGCGGAGGCAAGCGGCATCAAGATACGTAATAGGTTTTCAGATATGTCCATTTATTGGTAACATGGGTCTTTCACCTGGAAGTCCACTAACTGGTAGGCTCCTCCTGTGTAGACTTTTTCAACGAAAAATGGTCCATCCCAAGTTGGCTCGAATTTTCCACCTATTTTGCGGCGTGCAAGAATAGGTATTTTGAGCACAAGTACGAGGTCACCAACTTTGAATGTCCTCAAACGGACGAATTTGTCATGGGCTTCTACCATCTTCGCCTGGTAATTCAGGTTGAATAATAGGTTTTCAGATATCGTCCGTTTATTGGTAACATGGGTCTTCGCCTGGAAGTCCATTAACTGGTAGGCTCCTCCTGTGTAGACCTTTTTAATGAAAAATGGTCCCTCCCAAGTTGGCTCGAATTTTCCACCTATTTTGCGGCGTGCAAGAATAGGTATTTTGAGCACAAGTACGAGGTCACCAACTTTGAATGTCCTCAAACGGACGAATTTGTCATGGGCTTCTACCATCTTCGCCTGGTAAAGCTCCAAATGTTGTTGTGCTTCTAGTCGTTTTCCCTCGAGACTCTCCAGTTCTTCAAGTCTGGGTTTTACGTTTTCTTCTGTTGTGAGTTGGTTGACAATGGAGACTCTGAGAGATGTTGTCTGGATTTCTAGCGGTAGCACGGCCTCCGACCCATACACGAGCATATAAGGTGTACACAGAGTGGGAGTCCTGAAATTCGTCTGGTATGCCCACAAGGCTTCTAATAGTTTGTTGTGCCAATCCCTTTTATTTTCATCCAATGTTTTCTTCAAAATTTGTACCACTATTTTGTTGAAAGCCTCGGCCAGACCATTTGCTCTGGGATAGTAAATCATAGAGTATCTTCAATCTATCCCATGTCTTTTGACAAAATTGTTGCTCTTTGTACTTATGAAAGCTATCCCATTGTCGGAAATTATTCTTCACGGTACACTGAAATGGTAGACGACTTGGCTTTTGAAAAATTGAAGGATGTGTTGTGTCGTAACCTCTTGTGTTGTGTCGTAACCTCACGTAACGGTACTGTCTCTGCCCATTTGGAGAAGTGATTTGTAGCAGCAAGTATAAACCAGTGTCCTTGAGAAGATGGAGGGTCTATCAAACCTATTATGTTTGCGCCCCAACATTTGAATGGCCATGAGGCAACACTTGGGTGTAGCACATTTGGAGGCCGGTGTAAGACCACCCCATGCACTTGGCATTGGTGACATCTTCTGGCTGCATCCATGCAATCGGACATCATTGCTGTCATTGCTGGCCCATCATTGCTGGCCAATAATACCCGAGTCTTTTGATCTTCATCTTCATTTTCTGCCCTGACTAGTGAGCTCCACACAATTCGGCATGTACCTCTTTAACAATATTCTGTGCTTCGGCTCTGCTCAAACATCATAGCCACATCTGGTCGAATGATCTTCTGTAGAGAACATTTCCCATTAGGGCGTAAGACATAGCCCTTCTTGTAAAATGGTGCGCCTCAGACTTGTCTTCTGGTATCTTTCCAGTATGCAAATATTCTATTAATGGCTTGTGCCAATCTTCGTTGATGTCTACAGCTGTATTTATTGTTTCTTCTTTTCCAAGCTTGTGTAGATTTTTTGAAGTCAATCCAAGACAAGACTCGTCTTCCTTGCACTGTGACTTCAATGAAATCCCTCGGGGGACACATCATTTCCTTAGCAAGTTTTGCTAAAGCATGGGAATGGGCATTATCTCCCCTAGTAATCCGGCAGAGTTATATCAGGAATCTAATCCAGGAGCTTCATCGTGTACTGATGGTATTCTGCTACTCTTAGTCTTAAAATTCTGTATTGTCTGACGACTTGCTAGATGACGAGTTGGGAGTCGCTATAAATGGCAATGTTTGTTATATCCATTGAGATTGCTATTTCCAACCCGGTGATTAAAGCTTCATATTATGCTTCATTGTTGGTGCACGGATTTGTCGGGTGATATGAGAACCTCATCATACCCTTATCTGGCGTGATAAAGATCAAACCAATCCCTGCTTTGCCTGGTATAACTGTGCATGATCCTTTGTCTTTTCTAGCTGATGAGCTGATGAAGCACCATCATCAAAGTACATCTCCCAGCGTTGTGCACTGGATAATTCCATTTGTAATATTTGCTCGTCTAGTAACTCATTGTTGAGAGAGGACCTAGTTGGCAGTGGATGTGCAACAGAAATTCTGCTAGTATCTGTCCCTTGATAGCACGGAGGGGGACAAAAGTTATATCAAATTGCAATAAGATCATTAACCATCTTGCTAGACGTCCGGAGAGTGTTGGGCGGGGTAACAGATATTGCAACAGATTAACCTTCGAGATTAGGGTAATCTTATGAGAGAGCATGTAAAGTCTAAGATTTTGAGCGGCGAAAATTAACGCCAGACAATGCTTCTCGATAGTTGGATACCTTATCTCCGCCGGTATTAGGCAACGACTCAAGTAGTAGAGAGCATTTTTTTTACCCTCATCATTGACTTAGGCTAAGAGGGCTCCGAGAGAGTCATCTAAAATCGTGGTATAAAGTATCAACAGTTTTCCTAGGATAGGGGTTACTAAGATAGGAGATGTCATTAAATATTGCTTAACGTCCTCGAAAGCCCGCTGGCATTTTTCTTTCCAAATAAATTTGGCATCCTTTTTAATTAATGCTGAGAAAGGCTAACACCTACCTGAGAGATTAGAAATAAAGCGTCTCAGATATACCAACTTCCTTGACGACCAAATCATCCACATAACTTTCTTTTTTGTTGTGAATGAGGTCGTCAAAAATCTTTGTTATTACACAGCGTTCTTTAGGCTGAACGTCTTCACTGTGTAGCAAAAAATTCCAATCGGTGTTCTGAAGGCTGTAAGTGTTGCATCCTCAGGAGCTATCTTGTTTTGGTTGTATCCCGATGATCCGTCCATGAAGGATAAAATTTCATTTGTTGAAGCGATATCCGTCATCATCTCTGGTATAGGTAGTGGAAACTCGTCTGTTGGACATGCCTTGCTCAAATCTTTGAAGTCGACACAAACACGGATCTGTCTATTTTTCTTCTTAATAGGTACAATGTTAGTTAACCACATGGGGTATTGTTCTTCTTTCACAAAGTTGGCATCTATTAATTTCTTCACCTCGGTGATGACTTGTTGCTCTATTTTGAGGCACATTCTTCTAGGAGTTTGTTTGACTGGGGTTATATTCTTGTCCACCCCAAGTTTATGGACTGCAACCTCTACTGGCAGTTCTGACATTTCATCATAGCTCCTTGCGAAGTAATCTTTGAATTTTATTAATAGTTTGATCAATTTTGCAGATTCTTCGGCATTAAGTAGAGAACTTATAAATGTATGTCGGGGTCGTTCTTCAGTCCCGAGGTTAATCTCTTTCAATTCATCAACAGTAGATTTAATTTCCTCCTCAAATTCTGGCGGAGCATCCTCTATTAACTGATTGGTAGAGTCATCTTCTACATTGAGGCAATCCTCTTCTGACTCACCAATAACAACCATGCAAAATTCAGAATCATTGACCGGTCTGACTGTACCAAATCCAAGACCCTCTTTTGAGTTGGGAGTTCGACTTTTAGCATTCCATAGTTTTTCAAAAAATTGAAACTTATTTTTTGGCATTTGTTTTGGTAAGTGTACCTACTGAATAAACTTTTGAACACAAGTCGAGAAGTAACCAAAAGGCATTTCCATTAATTCGTTAGAATCGTCATCCAAATTTACATGTTTTTCAAGCTCAGTAGAGGTAGAAGTAAGGTAAAATTTGATCGTCTTTGAACCAACACTACGGACTTCCTTGAACTCTAAACTCTCAACTTTTTGAGGGAGTTTTTGAGCTCAACTTTTTGAGGGAGAATTAGAGTGAGGGGTCATAGCAATCACATAGTGGTTTATCCGATCATACATTGTTTCATATTCATTCTTTTCTGTATCTTCTTGGGATATCTCTGGGATATCTCGTCTTGGGATATCTCGTACTGAGGTCTCTTTCATCTTGTCATCATTATTTCGTCTTCAAAACTATCTTCATCACCAATGTTGATGATTGGCCTAGTCCTTTGAACGATTAAATTGATCCTTCCTTGTCCACATCCCCGGCCTTGACCTCGGGTGCACGAACTAAAAGGCCTTTCACCATCTCGTTGTAAAGGAGTGGTAGAAGATTGCTGGAGCGGAGTTGAATGGCCTCCTCTTTGTGATTCTTCTGAATCTTCATCTTTGTTTGCGATACCTTCACGAGAGAAGACAGTTTTCTTTGGAGGCGCGTAGTAGGCAGCATCTTCATGGATACCAACTTCATGCACTGAAAATGGTTGTAGGTCTCCCTTGATGCAATTTTCTTGACCATCTTTGCGGTATTTGATGCACTGGTGTAGAGATGATGGAACCATATTGTGCTCATGAATCCATGCTCAATCCAATAGAGCGTTAAAATAAATCTCATCATCAATGATATGAAATTTTTCACAAGTTTTCCAACCTTCATAAGTAATGTAATTGATCTGAGGGTTCTTTCTCCCTTCTGGTTGAATCCTCTTAACATCATCTTATCGGTTGTAAGCTCTTGAGCTTCAATATCCAAATAGGAAGAGATGCTCCATGATCTACTAATACTCTGGACAACACAAATCTACCGATGTTGACGGAGATGTAGAGCAGATGATTGTGGTGTAGAGTGGACGACAGCAAGTATTCATCTGTGAAGGTTACCCCTGACTGTTCTTTCAACGAGCAAACTTCATCTGAGGATGTACTGGCCAACTGGTGCTAGCCAACTGAGCTAAGCAAATTTATGGGTCAAGCAAAACTGTAACCAGAGATTCTCTCATCTCCTTTGACAAGATTAGAGCGTCATAGATGCTTAATCATGTCGGCAACTTCCTACGATGAGCTAGCACGTTGTAGTCTACTTTGTATGATCCTCTGACTTTATCTTGATCATGTGGTTCTTCTACTGGTGGAGGTGGGGATATCTCTTCTCGAGTCATTATATGTTTCCCTTTGTCTGTTGGAGTTGTTCTTGGTGGTAACACTTTTCCGCTTAAGTTGACTTCTGTGACTTCTTCTTCTTGAGATATAATTGTTGAATCTACCGGTGTCTTTTCCTCTTCATTGGAAAGATCTAAGTTGATGGCAAGTGGTGTACCATGATGCTCGAGAATTGGCTCCTCGTTATTGGTGCGGCCGTAAGCGGTATTATTGATGTCTTCTTTAGACTTGACAACGAGTTCATCGGAGTCGAGTACGATTTAAGGATCATTTTGGGGATCGAGATCGAAGCTAGATCGGTCACAATCAGTTACGTTATCACCAGAAAAAGTTAAAACATAGCCAAAATCACAATCATTATATTCATAAGACTCTGGAGGGGCAAAATAATAATCATACAAGGTCAGGGGTTTAAGGATTTTCTTCACCAAATTTGAGACAACTAATCTAGCAGAGGTAGCCCTTATCCTACTCCCCGTGCTATTAGTCTTCGTGGTGCTATTCTTATTCTTCTTCTTCTTTGACGATGAAGGATCTTCTGGTGAAATCTTCATCTCGGGCTTGGCAGGCCGAATACTTTGAAGGGAAGCTTTCCTTGAAGCAGACTGGATCTATTTAATATTTTCTTGGATGATCTGCTCCAGACCTCATTCCATCCTTCTTTGAAATTTGTTGAAGCTTGTTTTGATGAATCCTGAATTTTATTAAGGACCCTCATGATTTCATCCCAAGTTGTACTCCATCCATTTATTCCGACATACAAATCAATTGAGGAGATTGGATCAGCCGAAATCATGTTTATGGAACCCTTTTTAGGTTCTCTTAAATACTTTTTCGGGATTGTTATGTTCTCTTCCTTAAGGTTCCTCTTGAGCCAATCCTTAAAGACGAAGCATTTTTCTATAGTGTGCCCAAGCAACCGGTGGTATGGGCAATAATTTGGTTCATTTTTCTTATCCACCTCTTCGGGCTTCTTTGGATCTGGTAGTTTGAATTCTGGCTTCTTCATCAGACTCCTGAATATTTTAGGTATAGCTTAATCTTTGAAAGAATACACAATTTTTTGTCGCTCCGACAGGGATATTCTTTTATCCCCAGTTCGAGATGATCCCTCTTGAGGCGGTCGCTGGTTGGATTGACTATTCTATTTTTGAGAGTACTGTGACAAAGACTGGCTCTTCTGCATATATCTTTATCGGCTGCTTTCCTTTTTTTGCGCGGCCGCCCCCACCCGGTTACCTTAGCCTTTTCATGTGGCTCCATGTGCTTCATCTCTTCTTGAAGATTGCTAGCTTTACTGAGTAGTTTCTCGAAGGATTTGATGGTGAGTACCTTAAGCATGAAAGCTATCGATCCATGGATGCTCTTGAGTAGAATTTCAATCACATGATGTTCCAGTAGCTGAGGTTCGCATTTCATGCTAAGGTTTCTCCATCTTAAAATATATTCTATTAAGGTTTTGCTAGGCTTTTGCTTTTCCATCATGAGTTCTCCAATAGACACATGGTGTTGTGCCCTGGCAAATCTTTTCACAAATAACTGTTCTAATTCAGAAAATGTTTTAACTAGCCTATTGGGCAAGTCAGCGTACCAGTCGAAAGCAATTCCTGACAAGCTGCTGACGAATTGCTGGCAGAGTAGAGCTTCATTATTTCTCGTGTTGCAACAACTGGATCGAAAATGTGTTATATGTTGTCTGGGATTTCCAGTCCCATTGATTATCTTGAATTTTGGGGCCACACAACCCTTAGGGAAAGGTACGGCATCAAACTCTTTCAGGTAAGGTCTACCCTTCAAAAGTGATGCACCGCCTTTGGATTGGGCTAAGGCATCCCGCACTTGCTCAACCATTTGCTTGAACTCCTTTTCTGGCACTTTTCTGGCATGGCCTCCTTTTCTGGCATGGCATTTGATGGAGAATCTTTCTTCGGTTGCTCATCTTTGTTTGTTGAAGTAGCCTCTCTTCTTCAATCTATATGTGTATGATTTCTTGCTGATTAATCTCTGAAGAAACAAATTGCGGTGCTTGTGATTGCCCCTGAATGGTGGTCATGGCAGTCATAACTGCAGTCATTTCTTCTATTCTTTTCTCAAGTAGACTAACTTGCTCATAAGTAGACTAACTTACCCTAAGTAGCTCATCTACGGCGTTCTCTTCGGTGTGAGGTTGAGCCTCGCACGCAATAGTGGCGGCTCTAGTTTCGATCACATGGACATCCATGAAATCCTCCTCCAAGTAATCATGGTAATCAAAATTTTCATTATCGCTATCGACGGAGACTCCGTGTTGTCTAGCTAACTCGGAAATTTCAATCCTGAGTTTCTCAACTTTCTCCTCAATTATTGATTCCTTGATTGCTTTAAGATCTGGAGGACCCTGATGGACATCCTCTATTTGTTCCTCCATCTTGCTGGCTATTGTCGCGACAATGTCAGATATTTCAGACAATGATTTCACTTCTTGTCCTGCAGGCTCACTGGACTGTATCGGTGCAGTAACCTTGGGTACCCATACCTTTTACTTTTTTGACGATAATGTCTCAAGACGGAGTGTCTTAGTAGAAACATCAGCATGTCGAGGGAAAGTATGCTCCTCGTGGTGTAGAATGACTACAGTGCCAAGCAATCATCTTATCATTGTCTTTGGGATTGTAGGAATGTCTCCATAATGGGTGGCGGGTAATATCTTCGGACCCAGTATCGACTTAACCGGTTGACAACCTGCAGTCCTGGTGGCAATATAATCAGTAGTGATCACTGCGGTATCAACTTTCTTCTCCAAATGAAACCAAATGAGGATGCGGGTAGGTGGCACTCCAGCTATCTTGTGGGATTGTTTGGCAGATTTGACGCCCTTCAAAATGTCCATCTTCATGCGAGGAGAAATTGCATCTCCCACTCGTTTAAGTAACTCGCTAATCGAACATCCTTCTTTGGTAGTAAGCCTTCTGAAAATTGCACTAACTCGAGTGATAGGAGTTAACTTCTTTCTCTCCTCAACGTGTCCATGAAGTGATGGTAATGCGGCAACAATCCTCCGGATACTCTCATATCCCTTGGTATCTGTCAGAGGATGGAATCTACTTCCTCGTAGGAGTGGATAAATTTTTGGTAACACTTCTTCAACTTGATGAGGCTCCTCCTCAACAGGTGTCTACTTGGGAGCCTGGGCTTTAATTGCCCTCCGAACTTTTCTGTTACGGTTCCTCCTTTGAGTTCGGGTTAGCGGTACAGTCCTTGAACTTGATCTGATTTCAAACACGGGTGGTGGGACAGTTAATCCCTCAGCCGGATTCTCAACAATCATCACTTCTTTCCCCTTAGCAGTAGCGGAGCTAGTAGGTTTGGCGGGTGTTGCGACGGTAGTAGTTTTAGACTTCTTGCGGGTAGGGAAGTCTTGAAGGCAGTTCAGGTTGAATTCTGCAGACGACTCCTATATTTCTAGAGCAGAGATCTTCATTACTACAAACGGGCCTTTCCCGAGGATAAACTTGAGATCTTCAAACCAAGCTCCAAATTTGATGGTAGGAGCGAGGTTACGGGCTTCATGACTTGTTGGCAAGTTGCAGGAAAAGGTCAGCGTTGGGTAGGCCATTGCAACAGGCTTGAAAACAGAAAGGTTCAGGGTTAGCTATATGGTCAAACACCTCATAATTTTTAGTGCAAGCACGGAAGGTAGAGGTTGATCTGTAGACCGGGTGGGTCTTAATTTATGGGTATTTTAAAATCTTGTTTAAGAAAAAGTGTGAAATTTAATTTAATATAAGAAAATTTCAAAGTACGTGCAGCACAACACGATTTGGTTTAATTTGCAAAATAGCAAATCAAATTTGGAAGGGAGATGTGAGGTATTTTAGGACCCAGTGCGGGACCTATTTAGTGGCAGAAAATGCATGTCCACCGACACACTTATTAGAGGGTCCGACCCCTCATGAAAATTTAAAGAGTCCTTAATGGCCTTCTGAACCCCTCTGTTCAAAGTTGGTTGAACAGCTAGTCCTGAAGTCCAAGGAGTTGGTTGTACCTTCCCAAGACAGAAACTGGTAAAGTACGCCAAATGAAGAAGGGTAATTTGGTCCAAGATGGATATGGACACATTACTGATGTGTGAAGATAATATTTCTTGAATTTTATGGAGAGAAAAGCTTGTCCCCAGTAAAGTCGCCAGAAGCTGTCGGCGCTATTTTTGGTTGGAGAAGCTGCCCGTAAGAAGCTGTCGGTCACCGGAATCGAAATCACGTCGCCTGCTTCATAAGGATGTTTTAATTTACGTATATATTTAGTTTTAGAAAAAGATGAAATCAAACTGACCCCATATTTTTCATAGTTTAAATGAAAGAGCGTTGTACCTCAAATCCTATATCTATCTCGAAGGATAAACACAAGACTTGAGGATGAGGCTCGATCGAATAAACTAAGGAATATATGACATCCGTTTGGTCTGTGAAACCTTTGTATTTTCTGACAAGTTCCCATATTTAATATAAAGAATCAAATAGGGTTTATATTAAGCTAGGTTCGGGCATGCTTCCTGTAAGAGAAAACCCCTATAGTTAATTATATCTTAAATGACCAAATTCGCCTAAGAAGACTCTCGATAAAAATCAGTAAATATTATCTTCAAGGAGTTTCAAAGGGTAAGACTTTTGAATGAGATCGGACATAGAGGTGTGAAAGGGCATTGGTTCAAATTTGATACATTTTATTGTAGAATCCAAAGGAGGAAGAACTAGGGGATGTCATGGATCCAGAGAGGAACCCCGGTGACTTCCCAAGCTATCCTAATGTTTGGCTTCTGTTTTGAGGAGAAAAATTTAATTGTTTCATCCTGCAAATTTTATTTGTTAGGTCTTACATTCATGTGAAACAATCACACAAATAGCCTGGAAGATGTGAGGATTTAGGTCATGACAAACGACAACCTGGAAATCCTAAGACGATTTAGAGCTTATATTGTATAACAGGGTTATACAAAGACCTAAAGATAAGATGAGGATTTACGTTGCATAAGCAAGCAACCTCAAGGTCATATGGCTTTGTTGTTTATATCTAAGGAAGGAAGATTGGTTTAGCTGGGGAAGACAGGTTTTGTTGTTGAAGATGGTCGTGTTGCCCACCATGCTAGCTCCAAGCTTCTTGCCGTGACGAGTTTGAGTTTTTTAGTGTGT
>NW_018253419.1:95457-166567 GCF_001263595.1 Phalaenopsis equestris
TTGTATTTTGGTTGATTTTAATTTTAGTTTTGGTTTTGTGGTTATCCTGAGAGTTTTTTTTTCATGCAGGGTGGCATCGTTGTTTTGCAGGTATAAAAGTACAGTATGAAAGTACAAGAAAGACAACGCTGAAAATTGTAAAAGCGTACCTGGCGAGTCTTCTCGTTCCACCACCTGAAAATCGGTGTCTGGGGTAAAATCCCAAGTTCTTTTAAACTTATTATGTTGCTTAATAATTCATCCTGTAAATACCCTTAATGCTCAGTGAGCAATGATGTCTCAATTATCCCTAAGAGTAAGGTAATTATCATATGTAATTTAATTTTGAAAATTATGTGGGTGAAGACCCTTAAAGAGGCAAGTTAGTGTTATTGGAACACTTAGCCAAATTTTGGTTATAATTGAGCTTGTAGTATTTGAAAGATGTTTTAATTTTAAATGATGTTTACTTCTCTAATCCTTATTTAAATGAAACTTGATTTAACCTAAGTAGCTACTAAGACCTTAAGACCTAGGTGAGTGTCTTAATTAGTTCTTAAAAGATTAAGCTTTGGATGGTCAAAATTCATGATTTGAATTTAAAAATCAAAATAGGGGTATTAAATTAATTAATTTATTGACTTCAAAAGTCATACCCCTGAGTCCTTGGTTCATTTTATTTTAATAAACTTCCCAAATTTTAATAATTTAGAAATTTATTAACTTATCTTTTCAATTAAGAAAGTGAGGCTGGTTTCTACCAATTAACCCCTTGTGTTTAAAACATCCAAATTAATATCAGAGGTTACCCATTTCCCTCCTTAAATTAAGCCTAAATGTTAAGTAAGGCTAATTTTCCAAAATTACACATTTGCCCCTAAGGCTCTATAATTTGTCAAATTCAATTCAAATGACTTTGAAATTTTTATCCTACCTCATTCATAGGTCAATTAAGACATCAGAGGAGAAAATGTGATTTTTCAAAATTTAATTTATTTATATAATTATTTTCATACAAAAAATAGGATTTTTCAAAGAAAATACGTAACTTAACCAAGGTGACTCCTAATCCATTGAAATTTTTATTGGAGGTAGATGTAGATTATAGAAGCCTTTAGACCAAATTTCATGATTTTTTAAATTATATTTGAATTTTAAGAATTTTTTTAATTTATGGGGTATTTATGAAATATAAAATATTTTAAATGGATAAAATTAAGTTTTGTATTTTTTAAAAGTCTCCCTAATGTCAGAGAACTCAAAGAAGAAGATTTTACATTTTTTTGAATTTTATTTGATTTAGTAGAATTATTCTTAATGAAAACCCATTTTTAGCCTTTAAAAATCATTTTTAAGCTTTAAAATTCAATATCTTTGTTTAGAAAATTAGAAAAAATATTCTAATTGTTCCTAACTTATTGGGAAGCAATTTAGAATATTTCCATGAGTTTTATTATTTTTGTGATTTTTATGGATTTTTAATTATTTTATATATTTAAAATAGGCTAAAAATGAAGTTTTTATTTTAAAGATAGGCTAAAAATGATGTTTTTATTTTAAATATCAATTTTTTTTAGAAAATACCTCTTATCACGGAGAACTCAAAAATAAGTTTTTATAAATTTTTTAGTTATATTTTGATTTTTAAATATCATTTAAATGCCAAAAATGATGTTTATCTTTAAAAATCAACTTAAGTTATCAAATGAACTCAAAATATTTTAAAATTTTTATGGTGAGTTCTCTGGATCATAAATAATAGTAGAGATCAAAAATCAAGTCATTTAAATGTTTAAATCTTTCAAAATTAATTTCCTTACTGATTTAGAGTTTATGAAAATTGAGTACATTTTAAATGACTTGACCCATAAAATTATTTGCAAAAGCTCCTCTGTTCATGATGAACCTTCCAAAATTTTCTTGGAATTTTTTAATCAACATGCTAATTTTCATGATTATTTTAAGCAAATAATGCACATAAACTTGAAAAATGTGATCCTCTATCTAGGGACATCTTCTGACTTTGGAAAAATCAGAGAATGTTCTTCTTGACAGAGGTTACAATATGCCAAAAATTTAAGCTATGATGATAAGTCTACATGCATGGAGAATCAAAAGATTCAAATCAGTATTTCATTAACTAAAAATAAAATATGCTGCAGATGGACTTAAAATTATTTCCATATTATTCTCCTATGTTCACTGAACAAGAGGGTATTTTTATTTTATTTTTGTGATTTTTCTACACAAAGTTATGGATTTTTTAAGTTAAGGGAGTTTAAATAAATAGAAAAAGCCCTATTTTTCTACTTATCCACGCGCTGCCCCGTCAACTTACGGTGGCTCCGAAGCACCATGTGGCGCACTCCCATTTGGCGTCGCTGCCCATGCCAGCAGCCACGTGTCCCGCTGTTTGTGTAAAGAAGTACTGTCCGACTTCAACTTGATCGTCCATTCGATACACGCTTGATCAAACAACTCCCCGTCATCATCCCCGATAGAGTGATCTAGTGACCGTCCACGCTAAAACCCTAATATCTCAGCCTAAACTCAACCAAAACACCTCGGGTTTGATCCTATGGACTCGTCTAAATGAGGTAAACACATCCATACGGTAATCATGCATTTAAATTAAGCCTAATCAAATGGAGAATCAAAAGTCTCGGGAGGGAGAGAAGTTTTATACCTTTACTCTGAGAAGTGAAGCTTTGATCAGAGAGTCTTGGCACATTTTTTGTGATCCAAAGAGGCTAGGGATTGAGTCTCTGGTCTTGACCTCTTGATTTGGTGTGAGGCCTAGATATGATTTTGATCTAGACCAAATTTGGGTGTTGGTCTGGAGCTATGGTAGAGGCTCTATGAGAGGGTAATTTGATGGGGCTTTTGCTTCTTTCACTATTGTGAAGGTGTGGGTAGAGTTAATTTGAGTTTGGTGGAGTGTGGAGGTGTAATGAGTTTTGTCCTGGTTTTGAGCAGAGGTTTGAGCTCAAAATTAAGCTTCCAGAGTGGAATTCAGTGGGGGAGGAGGGTTGGATTGCACTGAGGGGATCTCAGATAAGCTTTGTAAGAAGTTTGGGAGGCTCTCTCTAAGAAATTTTTAGTACTTAGTTTAACGGCCATGGAGGTAACCTTTTATTAAAATGGGATTATGGTGGTTGTCATGGTCAATTAGGGGGTGTAATGTGGTGCTTAGGTAGAGGGCAGAGGAGCTCTACAATTCAATTTGGCTGAGCTGGGTTTTAGGTTTGATTTGGGTGAACCTCCATGGGGGTGGCTCTCAGTTTGGCCATTTTTCGGCCACTAAGCTGGTCGGTCGGCCAGGGTGAGGTGGCTAGGTGGTAAGGGCATCCATAGGAATCTACACAACAATTTAATGCAAATTTGTTTTGATTTGGTAAGGATATCTTAAGCATGTGTATTTTTGGGAATAAGACCCTTAATTTGGGGGACTTTTGGTCCATGGCTCATCTAGCTTGGGTTAGATGTGTTTTGGCTCAACCTTAGGGGTCAACTAATGACCTTAGGGGTCAATTAGGGGTCAACTAATGGTTGAGGTGGAGTTAATTTGGTTGATTTAGGGAGGTTAGGTCACATTTAGTGCATTGGTCCAAGTGGGTACAAATGACCAAATCTTGTGTTCGGTCTAGGCTAGTCATGTCAATTTGGCTAAATAAATGTTGCATTTGGTGTGTATGATCATAATGAACAACTTTGGTGAAGGATGGAAGTGGTTTTGAGCTCAATTGAAGGGTCAATTTGAGGGAATTTTGAATTTTAATCAATTTGGTCATGTTGGGATAAGCTTGGGTCTAGCTTGAGCTAGCCTTGGGATAATTCCAAATTTATTAGTAATTCCAAATTAATTGTTGTAAATGGTCAATAAGGACCCCATGAAGACTTTTCAACATGAATTGGATGCCAATTTGGGGGTTAAGGCAATCAATTGGGTTAAATTTGGGGACTTAGCCAATTTGGAGCTAAATTGGGAATTTTGGATTTAGGCCAAAATCAAATGGATTTGAGGCTTCAAAAAGGCCAATTGATGGTTGATTTTTATGTTTAGGAATGTTTTAAAGATTTTTCAACATTAATTCGGGCCAATTTACTAGGCTATGGGTTCAATTTGGTGAGATTAGGTTATGTGACCAAAATTGGGGGTTTGACCTATACCAAAATTGGGATACGGGGGTTTGACCTATACCAAAATTGGGCTCAAATCATGGGCCAATTAAGCTTGGATTTGGTCTATTTTGGCTATATAAAAAGTTAATTTGAGTTTAGGATTGAAATCGGGGTAAATTGAGATCAAATTGATGGACATTTGAGTTGAATTTGGGGAAATTTGGGCCTTTAAGGGCAATTTGAGGGTTTTGATCAAAGATGGTCAAATTGGCCAAATTGGGTCATGTGATAGTTGAGGAAAACGAAATTGTGAATATTTGGGAGGTTTTAGAAATTTTTGGAATCTTGGGCCAAAGAGGGGTATTTTGGTAATTTGGCCAATTTGGGGATTTTGCGTAATTTGGGTGTTTTCAAGGTATTTGAAATGATTTTTGAACAAGTTTGGGTATTTTGGCTAGCTTTGGAGATTTTGGCCAAATTTGGGGTCCCAAGGGTATCTGGGTAGTTTGGGGAATTTAGGGGCAATAGGATAGGTTGGGTACCTTAGTAGAGTTGGAGCACCAACCACCATAAATAAGCCATGGATCAATAGAAAGCCCTTTTGGGTCATCTATGTAGTAGTCTTAGCCAAACCCTAGCCTAGGGCTAATGGGTTTAGGGGACCGTCTACAGGAGGGAACCACCTATAGGATTCTCTAAAAAGCATCAAGGGACCAAAGCCTAGAAGTTCTAGGTTTAGGGTAATGAGTGATTATGAGTGCAAACAAGTGTCTTAGCCCTAGACCAACACCTAGGGTCAACCCTAAGGTCCAACAGTCTTAAGGGTGACTCATTCTGAGTTTCCCCCATAGTGACCCCACCTACTAAGTGCTAGAGGTTAGGACCAATATGTGGAACTTCAAGTTAAGTAGAGAAGAGTTTTGATTTTCTAATGGTGAGGATTCCTTGTCTAGTTTTCTAAGAATAGTCAACAGGAAAGTCCTATGCTTTCAATTTTCATTTTGGAATCAGTACTTAACTTCTGATTCCTTTCCTTTAGAGGTTGGAACTTAACTTCTGATTCTCTCCTGAGATTGATCCTTAACTTTCAATTCACATTTTAGAATCAGTCCTTAAATTCTAATTCCTTTCCTTTCGAGGTCGGTCCTTAACTTTCGACTCTCTCCTGAGATTGATCCTTAACTTTCAATTCTCATTTTGGAATCAATCCCTTTCGAGGTCGGTCCTTAATTTCCGACTCTGCCTTGAGATTAATCCTTAAGTTTCAATTCTAATTTTAGAATCAATCCTTAACTCGGATTCCTTTTCTTTCGAGGTCGATCCTTATCTTCTGACTCAATTTTAAGATTGATCTTAACTTTCAATTCTCATTTTGGAATCAGTCCCTTTCGAGGTCGGTCCTTAATTTCCGACTCTGCCTTGAGATTAATCCTTAAGTTTCAATTCTAATTTTAGAATCAATCCTTAACTCGGATTCCTTTTCTTTCGAGGTCGATCCTTATCTTCTGACTCAATTTTAAGATTGATCTTAACTTTCAATTCTCATTTTGGAATCAGTCCTTAACTTCTGATTTCTTTCCTTTCGAGGTTGTTCCTTAACTCCAGACTCTCTCCTGAGATTGATCCTTAACTTTCAATTTTCATTTTGGAATCAATCCCTTTCGAGGTCGGTCCTTAATTTCCGACTCTGCCTTGAGATTAATCCTTAAGTTTCAATTCTAATTTTAGAATCAATCCTTAACTCGGATTCCTTTTCTTTCGAGGTCGATCCTTATCTTCTGACTCAATTTTAAGATTGATCTTAACTTTCAATTCTCATTTTGGAATCAGTCCTTAACTTCTGATTTCTTTCCTTTCGAGGTTGTTCCTTAACTCCAGACTCTCTCCTGAGATTGATCCTTAACTTTCAATTTTCATTTTGGAATCAGTACTTAACTTCTGATTCCTTTCCTTTAGAGGTTGGAACTTAACTTCTGATTCTCTCCTGAGATTGATCCTTAACTTTCAATTCACATTTTAGAATCAGTCCTTAAATTCTAATTCCTTTCCTTTCGAGGTCGGTCCTTAACTTCTGACTCTCTCCTAAGATTGATCCTTAACTTTCAATTCTAATTTTCAAATCAGTCCTTAACTTCTGATTCCTTTTCTTTTGAGGTCGATCCTTAACTTCCCACTCTCTCTTGAGATTGATCCTTAAACTTCAATTATCACCTTAGGATCAGCACTTACACACTGATTATGATCCTTTTCCTTTCGAGGTCGATCCTTATTGTCCAAATCTCTTTTGAGATTGATCCTTGACTTTCAATTCTCATTTTGGAATCTGTCCTTAACTTCTGATTCCTTTCATTTCAACGTCGGTCCTTAACTTCTGACTCTCTTTTGAGATTGATCTTTAACTTTCAATTCTCATTTCGGAATCAGTACTTAACTTCTGATTCATTTCCTTTCGAGGTCGGTCCTTAACTTCTGACTCTCATTTGATTTTGATCCTTAAATTTCAAATCTCATTTTAGAATTAGTCCCTAACTTCTGCCCTTAACTTCTGATTCCTTTGCTTTCGAGGTTGGTCCTTAACTTTCGGCTCTCTCTTGAGATTGATCATTCACTTTCAATTCTCATTTTGGAATCAGTCCTTAACTTCTGATTCCTTTCCTTTCGAGGTCGGTCCTTAACTTCTGACTCTCTCTTGAGATTGATCCTTAATTTTCAATTCTCATTTTGGAATCAGTCCTTAAGTTCTGATTCCTTTCATTTTGAGGTCGGTCCTTAACTTCTGACTCTCTTTTGAGATTGGTCCTTAACTTTCAATTCTCATTTTTGAATCAGTCCTTAACTTCTGATTCCTTTCCTTTCGAGGCCGGTCCTTAACTTCTGACTATCTCTTGAGATTGATCCATAACATTAAATTCTCATTTTGGAATCAGTCTTTAACTTCTGATTCCTTTTCTTTCGAGGTCGGTCCTTAACTTCTGACTCTCTTTTGAGAATGATCCTTAATGATCCTTAATTAACTTTCAATTCTCATTTTAGAATCAGCCCTTAACTTCTGATTCCTTTCCTTTCGAGGTAGGTTCCTAACTTCTCACCCTCTTCTGAAATTAATATCCAAATTTCAATTCCCACCTTGGGGTCAGCACTTACACACTGAGTCCCACCCTATATAAACTATATAAAAACCTGAAACTTGATAACTCAAACCCACTCTCTAATCCTCAGCTAGAGCTCCTACTTCTTCATTTCGATATAATATTCACTTGCCAATTCCCCAGTGGAAACAAATAGCACACAAAATTTCAAACCTCCTTCTACGTCTGTTGACTTAGGAGTTTGTATTAGTCTTGTTGATCTTGTCGATCAATGCCAATACGCGCGGTGTGCTTGTTCAGCACATCACACCTATTGGGGGTTCAATTGTTGACCTCACTTTTGGTTGAGGTTTAGATTTTCCTCTTCAGTAGCCTAAGGTCTAGCCATAGGATTTTCCTATTAATTATTCTTAGAAAACTAGAAAAGAAACCCGCACCATTAGAAATTTTAAACTCCTCCTTGCTCAACTTGAGGCTCTACATATTGGTCCTGACCTCTAGCACTTAGTAGGTGGTGTCATTATGAGAGAGCTCAAGGAGCGTTCCCATAGAACTGTTTGACTTTAGGGTTGACCCTGGGTGTTTTCTAAAGCTAAGGCACTCACTTGCACTCACCTTCACCCATAATCACTCACAACCTTAAACCCAAGAATTTCCTAAGTTTGGTCCATTTATCTTTTGGGAGTCTCATGTAGATGGTCCCCTAAACCTACTAGCCCTAGGCTAGGGTTTAGCTAAGACCAGCACATAGAGGACCCCAATGGGGTTTCCATTGGTCCATAGGTCATTTATGGTGGTTGGCACCCCAATTCTACCAAAAATACCCAACTTGGAAATACTCAACTTGGCCTTTTTCCACTAAACTCCCCCAAATTACCTAAGTACCCTTGAAACCCTAAATTTAGCCAAAATTCTCAAATTTACCCAAAATACCAAAATTTGATAAAAAATCATTTCAAACCTTTTGAAAACATCCAAACTACTCAAAATCACCAAAAAATTGTCAAATTGCTAAAATGCCCCTCCTTGGCCCAAAATTTCAAAAATCTCAAAAAATCCCAAAAAATAAAAAATTCCCAAAACCTTCAAAATATTCCCAATTTCATTTTTCTCAACTTTAACATGCCTCATAATATTTTAAAAATTACAACCATAGGAGACGTCTGATTTGACATCATAACTTGACACCCTAGAAAACTTAAACTCGCCCCAGCAAGTAGCTTGGAGCTAGCATGGTGGGCAGCACGATCATCTTCAACAACAGAGATCATCTTCAACAACAGAGCATGTCTTCCCGTTTCCCTTTCTTAGAATTAAACAACCAAGCCATAGGATTTTAAGTTTGTTTGCTTATGCAACATAAATCCTCACCTTATCTTTAGGCCTTTGTACAGCTCTGTTGTACAATCTAAACCCTAACTCGCCTTAGGATTTTGAGGTTGTCGTTCGTCACGACCTATATCCTCACATCTTCCAGGCTATTTGTATGATTGTTTCACATGAACGTATGCCCTAAAAAATAAAATTATCAGGATGAAATACTCAAATAAATTTCTCCTCTAAATTGAAGCCAAACAATAGAATAGACTTAGAAATCACTGAGGTTCTCCTCCGGATCTATGACATCCCCTAGTTCTTCCTCCTTTGGACTCTACAACAAAATGCTCTAAATTTGAAGCATTCCACTTTCACACCTCTTTGTATGATCTCGTTGAAAAGTCCTATCCTTTTGAACTCCTTGAAGATAATATTTCCTTATTTTTATCAAGAGTTTTCTTAGGTGACTTCGGTTATCTAAGATATAATTAACTATAGGGGCTTGCCCTTATAGGAAGCTTGTTTGAGCAGAGCTTAATATAAACCCCATTTAATACTTTATATTAAATAGGGGAATTTTTCAGCAAATAAAACGATTTCACAGACCAAAAAGATGTCATATATTTTTTAGTTTATTTGATCAAGCATCATCCTTAAGTCTTGTGTTTTGAGGTATAGTGCTCTTTCATTTAAACTATAGAAAATATGGGGTCAGTTTGATTTCATATTTTTTCTAATCTATATATACACATGTAAATTAAACGTTCTTCCGAAGCGGCGATGGGATTTCAATTTCGGCGGCTGACAACTTCTAACATGTAACTCCTCAACTTTTTAGTGCCGACAGACCCCCTTTGATGGAGCAAGGCATCCTATTCTCATCACTCCACACTTTTGCTACCTCTTGGGTTGGATGTGAGTCCTTACACTTTCCTTCCCAATGTAGCACTCCTTTTTCTTGATCCTTCTTTTGAGTTGAATGTGAGTTCATGTGCTTTCCATCTCGATTCTATCTCCTCACTCATTTGATTCCTGAAGTTTCCTTAAAATCAAAATCAAAATTAATATTTCAATTAAAATCAAATCAAAATTAACAAATCAAAATTAAAACAAAACAAAATTGAGTCCTCGCAGCAACCGTCAGTCTTTGTGATGGTTGTCTTTGTAAATTCACAAAATAGTCCTTCATTAAAATTAGTGAACATGAAATCACTACACAATTCTATGTTTACTTTTGAAGGTGATGATTCAAAGGTACAACCGCTAATCCCCAGTGAGAGTTCCAAATCTTCAGTTTTGATCAAGGATTTACCTGATACTCCCCATCGAAAACCTTCTTCACTCTTTCTCCATTCTGCTCTGAGCATGTTGGCTTAAACAATTGTGTTGTTTTTGTTGATCTCTTCGGATGACGCCAATATGTGCGGTGTGCTCATCCGACACACACCACCTATTGGGGATCCATTTGTTGACCTCAATTTCGTTGAGGCCTAGTATTTCTTCATTAGAAGCCTTTTATTGAGCCATATGACTTTTCTATTGACTATCTTAGAGGACTGATAATGAAACCCTACCCCGTTAGATATTCTAAACACTTCTTTACTTTTCTTTGAGTTCTACATGTCTGGTTCTAAACTCTAGCACTTAGTAGGATGAAACCAACATGGGGGTGCTCAAGAGGATTCCCCAAAGGACTGTCTAGCCTTAGGGTTAGCCCAACGTGGTGTGGTCTTGGTCAATCTTGCACACACACACACTTGAACCCCTCACTTTCACTCACAATTTAAAATTCTAAACCAAGCATGCTTAGCGTGATTCCCTGCTCCTTTGGAAACTCATGTGAATGGTCCCCCAAACCCTTAGCATTTGGCTAATATGGCTAGGATCAACACATGGAGGATCCAAAATAAATGATTTTCTTGGTCTCATGCCACCATAAGGGTAACATTGTGATTTGCCTCATTAAACCCCAATTTTACAAAAAATTTCCAACTTTGGCCTTCTAGCTAAAAACTTTTCCATATATACCAAATTTCCCCTGAAACCTTAATTTTCCTAAAATTGCCCAAATTATCAATTTCTCCTTAAAAATCATCTCAAAATATTTTAAACCACTCAAATTGCCCAAAACACCCCAAAATTCTCAAAATTCCCAATATACCCCAAAAATTGCAAAAATTACCATAATACCCTTCATGTCCAAAAGTTCACTAAATCTCCCAAATTATTCCAAACCTCTTCTAAATCAATCCTAACCACCCATTGGGCCTAATTTGACCAAATTGACCAATTTTGACCAAAATCACAATTTTACCCCTAAAAGGACCAAATGCCCCAAATTCATCTCAATTTCTACCAAACTAATTTTAAGCTTCTCCAATTTCATCATGTCCCAACCTAAATGAAACCAAATTTTAGCCCAATTGAACTTAATTTCAATTCTCAATGACAAGTCTAAATCAAATGCCCCAAATTGACCTCGACCAAAATTCCATCAAATTGAACTCTTTAACCTATCTAATTTCCCCAATTTTGGATCCTAAACTCTTCATGACAATCCCCTAGACCATTTTGAACCCTTAATTGGCCTAGAACCAAACTCAAACCTAACCTAAATTAAATCCAAATCAAAATGCCAAATTTTTCCCATAAATCCAAATCTCACCAAATTGAACTCCAGAGCCTCTCAACTTTTACCCAATTAATACCAAAATGCCTCATGAGAATCTTTTAATCTAAATTGAACCATCAATTGACCTAATTAAAAACTCTAGACAACTTTAAACCCAAGTTTGAGCCAAATCCCAAATTTTGAACCCAAAGCCTAAACTCAACTTGAGCCACTTAGTCTAGCCCAACGTTGGTCACCATAATCATAATTTAAACCCTAAGAACCATCCTAGATCCACCTAGCCTAAAGTAGTGGTGCCATGGACCAAGGGTCCCTTGATTTGGGGATTTCTTCCCATATTTGGCTAAGTGGGTTAAACCTTTCATCACATAATTAAACCTCGATCTTGAATGCTTTTAAACTCCTCACTGACCTCCCTGAACAACCTAGCTGCCACTCCTACCCTGACCAGCATGCCTAGTCGACGGAAAAACCAAAAGTCAAGAAGCTTCCTCCATGGACCAAACCTAAATTACACCCATCCAGTGTGCGAACCTCTCATTGGTCACTTGTGTCGAATTCCCCTCCACCTAAGCTTCAATTTAGCTACCCTAGCTTACCCTAATGGCAGTCATAGCCTGGTTTATATATAAGACCCCTCTCATAACCAAATGGGAAGATGTAAGGACTTGCCCGTTGGAAGCTAGTCGGCCCCAGAATCGGAATCCCGTCACCTGCTTCAAAAAGGCATTTAAATTATATATATATTCAATGAAAAAACACTATACCTCAAGCCATGTATCTATCCTGAAAGATAAACACAAGACTTGAGGATAAGGCTCGATCAAATAAACTAAGAAATATATGACATCTGTTTGGTCTGTGAAAATCATTTTATTTATAAGCTAACAAGTTCCCCTATTTAATACAGAGAATTAAATAGGGTTTATATTAAGTTGGTTAGGAAAAGCTTCATATAAGGGCAAGCCCCTATAATTAATTACATCTTAGCTAACGAAAGTCACCTAAGAAAACTCTCGATAAAAATCAGAGAATATTATCTTCAAAAAGGTCAAAAGGATAGGTATTTTCAATGAGATCAGATAAAGAGGTGTGAAAGGCGAATGGCTCAAATATGGAACATTTATTATAGAATACAAAGGAAGATAGACTGGAGGATGTCATTGATCCAGATGAGAACCTCGATGACTTCTTAAGCTCCCTTATGGTTTGGCTTCAGTTTTTGAGAGAAATATTTAAATGTTTCATCCTTTTAATTTATTAATTAGGGCTTACATTTGTGTGAAACGCTCATGCAAATAGCCTAAAAGTTGTGAGGATTTAAGTCGTAACGAATGATAACCTTGGAATCCTAAGATGATTTAGAGCTTAAATTGTACAATAGAGGTATACAAAAGCCTAAAGAAAAGTTGAGGATTTATGTTGCAAAAGAAAACCACCTCAAAGTCCTATGGTTTGGGTATTTAATTCTACAGAAAGAGTGGTTTGGCTGATGTAGACATATTCTGCTGTTGAAGCTGGTCGTGCTGCCCACAATGCTAGCTTCAAGCTCCTAGTCGCAAAAAGTTTAGGTTTTCTAATGTGTCAAGTTATAATGTCAAATCAGATGTCCATAATGGTCATGGTTATTTAAATATTATGGGGCATATTAAAGTTAGTTAGAGCGGCACTGGTTAGGATCCTACGGTTCCCTCGTTCCAGCACCACTATTTTCTTTCAGATTCACTTAGTCCAAATGAATGTACTAAACTCAACTTAATGAGTTCCATACTTTCATTTATACCATGGGAAATCTTGTTATCAACCGCAGGTTACCTCCTCCAAGGGATTCCCGATCATCCGATAAAGATGTTTTAATTTAGTTACAATTTTTATTTTATGATGTTTGCGATTAAATTTTGAGTTGTCTTATATTTTGAATGTTGTGGCGGTAAATTTTATTTTGATTGATTTTTAGTTTTGGTTTTAATTGTGTGGCTATCCTAACAAATTTGGTTTTCATGTAGGGTGACATCGTTGTTTAACATGCAAGCTCGAGGTAAAAAGTACAAAAAGGTAAATGCAATAATTTAAAAGTGTATCTATCGATTCTTCTCATTCCTTCATCACTTAGAATCATTTGATCTTAATTGACTTCAAAGTCATGAAGACTAGGAGAATTATGATCGTGTTGATATTGTGCAAAGACGGTGAGTGAGTTTCTACCTTTTAGTTCCATTGTATTTCAATCATCCAAACATGTTCATTAAGATCAAAATTTTCCCATTTTTTCCCCTTGGTTGATAGTAGATTTTTATTAAGGACCAAAATAAAAAATGACTATTTTGCCTTTGAGGTAGTTTACCTCATAACTCATTAAACACAACTCAAATGACTTGAGCATTCAGAGTGGTATATCAATGAGTTAATTGAAACATCAGAGGAGACTAATGTGGTTTTTATTTAATTTAATTTAATTTCAATAATTATTTAAATTCAGGAAATAGGGTTTTGAAAATTGATTTATTTAACTATTCAAAACAAAATTTTTATTTATGAGAAAATTTATTAGAGTTTCCCTTATGTTTATTAGAGATTCCCTTATGTCAGAGAAGCAGTAAGGTAAAATTTCATGATTTTTAAAATTATTTTATTATTATTATTATTTAATTTTGGAATAATTTTAATGATTTAATTAAATGGAAAATAATATTTTGATTATCAAAATTATTTTGTATTTTTATTAGACTTTTTTGAGTTAAGAAAACTCATAGAATCAAATTTTGTATTTTTATAATTTTTTAATTTATTTTTTATAATTATTTTATTGAGAAAATAAGATAAATTCATTTTTAAGCTTTTCAAATTTATTTTTAACTTACAAAAAATTTGAAAAAATATCCTAATGAATTCTAAGTGATCAGAGAAAACTTGTACTCATTCTAAACCATTTTTTGTATTTTTTTTTGAAAATTTTGATTATTTTAATTATTTTTAATTTAAAATAAACTTTAAAAATGACATATTTTCACAAAAAAATGGATTTTATTTTTATTAAATGCCCATGATCACAAGGAACTCAAAAAGAATTTTTTCATGAATTTTCTAAGCTTGTTTAATTTATTCTAATTATTTTTGTACAAAAATACCAAGTTTCTTTAAAACTCAATTTTAGTGCTTAAACTAAGCCAAATAATTTTTAAATTTTTACAATAAGTAAATATGATTTTTATGCACATTATGAAATTGATATTTTCAATTTTTTCTAGGTAAATAATTTACATAAATTAACACAAGGTATATACACTTAAGTAATTATAGAAATTCACAAAATTATTCAAGTTATAATGGTATTTTTTCTAAGCTTCTCTGACTATAGGAAACCTACTAAAATTATTCCCATAATTTCTCAATGATCTTTAAATTTATATAATTAAAATAAGGCAAAATTGTCACCTTAGCTTGAAAATTAAGGTTAGAAGTATAGAGAAGTCCTCTGACCTTGGAAAAATCAGAGGACATAGTCTCTATCATGAGGAACAAACTCTCAAAATTTCAAGCCATGTTGAGCAATGTGTGATCATAATGAATTAAAATACTCTTGAGGTTACTTAATTCATTAAAAAATCAAGGAATAAGAAAATAATTTTTATTTATAGTCCACATTATTCTCTTCTATTCACTGAACAAAAGGGTATTTTTCTTTTATTATTATTATTTTTTTAGAGAAAGATATGGATTTTTGAAGTTCAGGCATTTAAAATAATTCAAAAAATCCATATTTTTCTGCTTATCCTACGCGGCGCCAACTCATCCTACGACAGCTCCAAACTCACATGCGACACACTCCATTTGTTGTGCTTTCCACCTAGGCATGTCACGCAGCCCGCGGTTTACGCACCAAGAGTTTATCTGGCTCGATCTCCTCCGTCCATTGGATACACTCGTGATCGAACGACTTCCCATTATCGTCCCCAAGTGACCTAACCGGTAAGTCGTTAACACAAAAACCTTAAGATCTCTGCCTAGACCCAACCAAATCACATGGGGTTTATTTTTAATAGAGAATCAAGTGTCAAATCAAGCCATTACAAATAGAGAATCAAAAGAAGTTGGGGCTAGGGTTAGAGCTCAATACCTTCGTCTGAGAGGGGAGGCCTCAATCAGATGGTTGTGTTAGCTTTGATTGGATCCAACGAACCTCTAGATAAAGTCTCAAACCCTAGTGAATTGTCTAGGTATGATTTCGATCAAGGTGGATTTCAGGTATTGGTCTAGAACTAGGTTAGAGGCTGTTTGGGATTTGGCTTTTGTGGGGAATCAACTCCTCTCACTCTGGTGATGGTGTGTGCACAGTTAATTGGAGTTGTGTGGACTATGGAGGTGTTGGGAAATATGTCGTGGTTTGAGCTGAAACTTTGAACTCAAAATTGAGCTCTCACAGTGGGAACTCTAGAGGGGGAAACAGTGAGATTAAGCTAAGGAGTTCTTGGAGAGTCTCTAGAAGTAAATGGGCAGAGTTTCTTCAAGGATTTTTCTTACCTTTCCTTGGAGGGGTTAATTTAAAGCCATGGCCGCTTGATGAAGCTTAGGGCTTGGTACTGGGTACTGAGGCTTGTTGAGGTGGAGGGATGAATAACTTTAGTGACCGATTAGACTTGGCCAGCTCAGGGAGGTTTAATTTTGGGTTTTGGCCAATGGGGGTACCTTTGGGCTGGCTGTTTCGGACAGCTGTGGTGGTGGCTAGCCAGGGTGTGGTCACTTCTTGGCTCAGGGACGTCACAGGGTGGCTAATGATGGTTAACCCCTAATGGTATGGCATGATGAAGAAGATATCTCAAGTTTAGTCCCAAAAGGGGTAAAATCCCTTAAATTATGGGACCATTGGTCCATAGCTTGCCTAGGTGGTTTAGGTGGGTTTAGGCTGGTTAATATGATGCACTTTGTGGCTGGAAAGGTCCTTGCTTGGCCAATTTAGTTTGGTTGGGGCAATTTTGGTGTATGGGTTCATTTGGGTCAAATTGGCTTGGAGTTGAGTTTAGATGGGGCTAACCATGACATTGAGCCCAATTAAATGATCAATTATATGTAAATATTTGCCATAAGAAGTTTAGAAAAGATTTGGGGTGGTTTTGAGTTGATTTGGAAGTTCAATTTGGTGGGTTTGGGTCATTTAATCAATTTGGGGGTATTGGATTGGACTTGGGTTTAGGTTAGGCTAAGGTTGGGTTAGGTCCAAATTGATGGTTTAAAATGGTCTAAAGAAATGTCATAAAGAGTTTTCAACATAAATTGGGTGTCAATTTTTGGGTTAGGGCATTCAATTTGGTGGAATTTGGAGATATAGCCAATTTGGGGATTTTGAATGTGGTTTGAAATTGAGTGAAACTGAGGCTTGACCAAGGCTAATTGAAGGTCCAATTTGATGTATAGGATTTTTAGGAAGAATTTGGGATTCAAATTGGAGTAATTGAGTGGATCATATGGTTCAATTAGGTGAGTTTAAGTCATAGGGTCAAAATTGGGGGTTTAATTTAGATCAAAATTGAGCACAAAGCATGGGTCAATTACACTTAGATTTGGTTTGAATTGATCATATGAAAGATGAATTTGAATTTAGAATTGAAATTGGGGAGGATTGTGACCAAATTGATGGATATGTGAGGTGAATTTAGGGAATGGGCCTTTAGGCGGCAATTTGAGGGTTGTGGTCAAAATGGTCAAATTAGTCCAATTGGGTTCAATTAAAGGGTCCAAGTTGGTTTTGGGGACATTTGAAATGATTTTGAGGCTTTTGGGAAAGTTTAGGCCACCAAAGGTACTTTTGTAATTTTGGCAAATTTGAGGGTATTTTGGCAATTTTGGAATTTTTGGGATGTTTTGGGAAGTTTGGGTAGTTTCAAATGGTTTGAAATGATTTTTGAACAAATTTGGGTATTTTGGGCGAAATTGGTAATTTTGGTTAAATTTGGTGTTTGGGGGTGTTTAGGTAATTTGGGTAGATTTGGGGGCAAAAACCAAGTTAGATATTTTGGTAGAATTGGGGTGCCAATCACCTTATATGAGTTCTGAACCAATGAAATCCCCATTTAGGTCCTCTATGTACTGGTCTTAGTTAAACCCCAGCCTAGGGCCACTAGGTCTAGGGGATCATCTACATGAGTTTCCCAAAAGAACAAGGGATCAAAGTCAAGAAATCTAGGTTTTAGGGTTGTGAGTGAAATTGAGTGCAAGTGAGTGAACTAGCCCCAGACCAACATCCAGGGTCAACCTTAAGGCCAAGAAGTCTTATGGGGACTCCCCTTGAGCTTCCTCTATAATGGCCGCACCTACTAAGTGCTAGAGGTTAGGACCAGTATATGGAACTTCAAGTTGAGCACATAAGAGTTTAGAGTTTCTAAAGGTGAGGGTTCTTTTTCTAATCCTCTAGGATTAGTGAACAGGAAAATCTTATAGCTAGACCCTAAGCTACTAAAGAGGAAAGACTAAACCTCAACCAAAAGTGAGGTCAACAGAAGAAAAGCAAATTTACCTAGGGAGAATCTGCCAAATTCTCATCAAAGCTTCTCTTAACCCTCCTGAGTTCAACCCCATTATCCTTAGCCATCCATAGCCACCGTCTGGTTAGAATTTTAAGCTCAACATCAAAGGCAATTTTTGAGATTTCATAAACCGCCACCAAACCTCAAATTGACCTGCTCCTCAGCTTCACCAGAGCATAAAGAGAAGTTCCCCTATTAAAGCTCCATCCTTCAAGCACTTTATACTACATCTAGACTAGAGCCACACCATCCTTCGATCAAAATCTTGCCCAGCTCCAACCCCTGCTTAAACTGACACTTGGAGAAGGTTTACCAGCTTACAATGAAGCTTCAGAACACACCCAATTGAGACCTCACCTCTTGGGCAAATGTATAATCCAAAATCCCTAATTTCAGGCTCAATTTCATCAATTGTGAAATTACCTTGCTTTTCATATGATTTTAATTGTATGGATGTGTTCATCTCGAGTAGATATAGCTATAGAAACAAACCCCATGTGATTTGGTTGAGTATAAACCGAGATCAAAGCATTTTAGTGTGAACAACTCTCGATTTAGGTTAGATGGGAATGATGAATGGATGTCATCCCTTTGTGTGTGTATTAATCCAACGACGGAGGATGAGTTAGACTAGAGATCTCTTCATAAAGCACGAGAAGTGTGGTAGCTGACGAGGATGGCAACGCCAAATCAAAGCGCATCACGTGGGCTTTCGGAGTTGCGAGGATCACAAGGCCGCCGCATTGATATATAGAAAATAAGGATATTTTTTATTTAAATTAATTTAGAAACTTTAAAAATTCATAGTTTGGTGTAGAAAAAACATAAAAATAAAATAAAAAATCCTATTACTCAGTGAATAGAGGGAAAAAAAGATGAACTAAAAATAAAAATTATTTCTCAAGTATTTTATTTTTAATTAATTAAATACTCCATAGTTTGTTTTAATTTTATTTCATTAAATGTTAATTACCTTGATTTAAAATTTTAAAGATTTATTTTGTATGTGATTAAAAGTGCTCTCTGATTTTTCCAAAGTAGGAGAACACCTCTAACCCTAAAAGCCCTAATGTTTGATGTTAAGTCCCCATTTTTCTTAAAGTAATTATAAAAATTAAAATATAAATCAGAAAAATATGTGACTTTTTTGGTAGGTTTCTTGTGGTCATAGGACTCTAGGAAAAATGTAAGATGAGTTTAAATAATTATGTGCATTATCTTAGCTAATTAAGTCATTAAAATCAATAAAAATTTAAATAAATAAAATATAATTTAATAAATTATAAAAATTGATCCTCGTTCAAGATAATGCATATATTAAGCCTTTGTAAAAATTTGCAACTCATTTGAAATGTATTTATATCAAAACTTATTTTTCAAGATAAATGGAATTTTTGCACTAAAATAACTTTAATAAATAAAATATAGTTAAGAAAATTTTAAAAGTGGTTTTGGGAGTTCATTGTGATTAGGAGCACCCAACAAAAATAAAATTGATGTTAAAAAAAATACTTCATTTTTTAGCCAACTTTTAGTTTTAAAATAATTAAAAATATTTAAAAATCACAAAAATATAATAATATATCAAAATGTCACAAATTGTTTGCTCAACACTTGAGACCTTTTAAAATATTTTTCCTAATTTTTCTAATGTAGTTATGTATTTTTAAATGCTAATATATCTTTTTCTTAATTTTTCATTAAAATAATCATAATGAATGAAATAAAAATGAAAAAAAAATAAAAAGTTTGTTTCTCTAAGTTCTTTAAACTTAGGGAGACTAAAGAAAAGTTAAACAAAAGCAATTTTTGAAATTAAATTATATTTTCTATTTCATTAATCACTAAAATCAATACTTAATTATAATAATTGAAATATAACTCAAAAAAATCATGAAATATGGTCCAAGTAGTCTTCTTACCAAGGTAAACCTCAAATAGTTTTCTTAAGGAAAAAACTTTAGTTTCATTAATTAAATGGATAAACATTGAAAAATTCTTATTTTGGATTAAAATAATTATTAAAAATTAAACAAAAATCAGAAAATCATAATTTCACCTTTAATATTTTAATTGCCCCATGAGTGGGGTACCATGAAAATTTCAATGTCATTTGAGTTTAATTTAATTAGTTATGAAGTGAAGAGCTAAGGACAAAATGGAAATTATGGGATTTTGATCCCCTAATTAAACTTTAGGTTAACTTAAAGGGAAAATCGCTAATTTTGATTATAATGAATCCTCTTGGAAGTTTTAAACATAAGAGTTTAGAGAGTAGAAACCAATTTGTCACTTTACTACAATAAGGGCAAAATTGTAATTTTTATAAGTTATTGTGACAAGAAAGTTGACCTAATTTGATGATCCTTAGGTAGTAAGCTTGAGCTAGGAAGATAATAACTTACTTATTTGAAGCCCTTAATTGGGGATTAGATGCTAGGTATGATCTTTTAATAAGAATTAAGTAACTCTCATTCAACATTTTAATTATTGCAACTTTACCCTGAAAACTTGCTTAAGAGCTTAGTAGTAAGCTAGGCTTAATTTAAATTTACTTAATGAGGTTTAAAAAAGAGAAACTTAATTAATCATGATAGCCTTTAAAAAAAGTTATAGCCTGACTTTTTAATTGTGAGTACAAGTTCCTTAATGGCTTGAGTTTGTCCTTAAGAGCATCCACTTACATTACTCTTGAATAAAACCTCAATTGAAAGTCTGAGTACTCCACTCATGGGATAATTAAAATATTAAGGTTCATTGAGCACAAGGCAGATTATTCCATTGAATCTAAATTTAACTTTGGATGATCAATTGGAAAACATAAAAAAGTTTAAATGAATATGAAACATTTCAAAGGGTATTAAATGTTGTTTAGGGTTTTGCCCCGAACACTTTTATGATCTTTCAGATATTTTGTAGGACAATTGAACTTATTATTCTTTGTTCAAGAAAATAATCCACTAAAACTGCTAGGGACCCACCAAGTTATGCTTTGTGACCCGATAATTCACCTAAATTAATAGAAATGCCCTACACTAGTTATCCTACAATAATTGACCCAACGCTCAAGGATTTGAGTCTTCTCGAAGGTGTTTAAGTCCTTGTGAGCAACTGGGGATATTTTTTTTATTCACATATGGATCATCAAGCTTGTGTAAGTCTGAGACCTTGGTGGCTAAGGCAGTGACGATAATGTTAATGTGTGCTAAAATGAGGAATATGATGTGGGATTTAGAATAGTATCTCTTACCTCAAGGACTATCAATAAAGGGAGAGGATTAGGATCAATTATATTATTCAACGACTCTTGAGGAGATGATTGCCCCTGATACTCTTAGGTTGTCTGTAGTCCTAGCTCGATCAAATTAATTAACTTGTGGACTACTCTACTTTGATGCACCACTATAAAAAAATATTTAAAATAAAAATCTCTTTTGCAAAAAAAATCTCTTTTGCCTTTTAAGGAAAATTCTTAATGCATGAAAGTTAATTTTAAAAAATGAAAACTTATAAAGGTCCACGGTTAATCATTTGGATCAAGGTTAGGACTGTGCTCTATATATTATTGGGTGGTAGTTCTTACTCAAGGTTGGGAAGCACACAGTCTAGCTCTAAGCCCCCACCTCTACCAATTTCTTACACTTAGTTCTGATCTTCTATATGTGACTATGAGTTTTCTTTTACTTGCTTGTATTTTACTATGACTCGTTTCTGGCTTTTCCCATATTGGATGCTTTTGTTTACTTTTCTGTAATTTATTTAAATTCCTACAAATGATATTTTGTTTTATGATGCTTGATACGCCTAAAAATGTACTATTTTTTGTGCTTTATTTTATAATTGTATTGCACATTAAAGTTATTTTTTCTTGTGTTTTTGGTTGTAGGTACATCAAATTGAAGAATTTGGAGTGATTGGAGCAAAAGGAACAAAAATGGACCAAAACGGAGCAAACTGGAGCAAATTGCGTCAAATTGGGGCACACCGGAGCCATGGGGACCTAAACCGGACACTTAAGTGCATGTGCCTAGCGCTTCAACACCCAAAATGGCGCTTAGGGGCCACCAGACAGAGAGGGGGGCGCTTAAGCGCCCCAGAATCGATGCTTAGGCACCAATGACAGTTTTCAACATAACTTCTAGAATATACATCAGATTTGGATGATTTTTGCATCTCTTGCAGAATTCATTGGAATTGATAAAATGGACTTTTTAGAAGAATTTGCGGTGGTTATATGGAATTTTAAATAGGCACTTAAGGCACCATTTGGAAGATTCAATGAATATGGACAGTTTTGAAGAGACACTTAAGCATCTCTTGGGAAATTATAAAAAAAATGCTTGAAAATATTTTTAAAATATCTCTTAGACTCTTGAATTAATTATAAGAAGATAAGAAGGCTTGGAGAAGAAGAATAAGGCTTGGGTGTGAGCCCTAAGTGGGGTGGGAAGGTGAGAAAGAAAGAGAGAGAGTGAAAGATTTCTTCTTTTCTTTTCACTTTGTTCTTGGAGAGGATTGTAAGGACATTGCTTTTGATATATAAGGAGAGTTTAATTTCTATCAGAGATAAGTATTTTCATTGTACTTTGATCTGAATTTAGTACATTTTTTGTATGATTTCAAAGTCTTGTTCAATGAAAAGTTCTTGTTGTTTCTCCATGTGTAGTGAGTAGTTTCCCTTACTCTTCCCTCTTATAATGAGTTAGTATGCATGTGTAGGATATAGAATTGAGTAGAGTGAGAATATATTGTAATGATTTTATTTTGTTCTTCATTTACATGTAAAATTGATCAACTTGCATGTTAAAATCTGTTGTGTGAACATGTAAGATCCGGGATAGTGTTGTCACAATCAACTGTGGTAGAATCACATGAGATTGTATGGATGAGAATTTCGTCCATATGGTTGAGTGCAAATAAATAGGGAAATAATCTTTAATGGGTGTAGAATTAGAGGACTTTAGAGTGACAGACTAAAGCCCCCTAATTGGGTCTATTATTTTAGGTTTTGATGTGAGATGTTAGCTTTCAGGTGGAGGGATAAGAGGGAACTCTAGAGTGAGAGCCAGTACTTTCCCTGCCTAGCCCGTCTTCAGAACTATTCAAACTTTAGATTAACTAATATTCGTTATAACATCTCTAGTAAGAGTAAAGAATATAATTGGTCCTATTTGTCATAATCTCTCTCACTACTTGTTTTACTTTAACACATGTCACTAATTTCATTGCATGAAGAAGAGTGCTTTTAATATATTAAACCCCACTTTCTGATTTTCACTAAGTATTTAAGTTTAAGAGTAGAAGTAATATTGTAGTGATAGTTGTAGGATATAATCAAAGCCAAACTTTTATCTACCTTCAAAGCTAGGGAATGTTATTCTAGACTAGAACTTCTCTTGAAAGCCGCTGTGATTAACATCGATCTCCATGGGATCGATATTCGGGGCTTAATCAGAAAGCCCTATATTACTTGATAATAATACGTATACTTGCGAATACGTATACTTGTACGTATACTTGCGTAGAATCCCTAGAAATATAATTGAAATCTTACTTTGCTTGGGATCAAGTTTACGGTGTCGTTACCGAAGATTAAAATCTTCAAGTATGGTGTCAACTTCTTAAATTCTACATATAAAAAAGAATATCAGGATCAATGCTAACCATATAGTGGTAGTAGAGGCACAGGTATGCATTTGCGATTTTATTTTTTTACTTTACAACATTTTCCACCTGCATTTATTTACTTTACATGCAAAACTAAACCAAAATTGAAAAATAAAAAACATATTTTCAAAATTAAGTTTACATTTTCAATACAATAAATAACATATTACGTTCTTTTGAATTTACGGGAGTCCCTTAATTAAGTTCCCTTGAATGAGGTAACCTATGGTTGCTAATGAGATCTCTCCAATTTAAATAATCTTAATGACTAATTTAGACTATGTAAATTCAAGAGAAATTAGTGGTATCAGAATGAGGAAATCATGGAATCCTAATCGGTGTCGCTCTAATCAACTTTAACCCCCCCCCCCCCACACACTCTAAAACAACAACAATAAAAAAACTTGTCGCTTAAACTGTAAACCCTTAAACCTTGAACATGGAGCTCTCACTTCAATGAGAAGCTTGAAGCTAATTCTGTGGGCAGCATGACAAAAAAGTATAGCAGAACAACTTTGAAATAGCAAACGGATCTACAATAGCAAATTTTTCTTAGAATTAAATAACAAGTCATACGACTTTGAGGTAGCCCGTCTAGTATGTCATAAATCCTCAACTCAACTTTGGGCTTTCGTACAACCATTTTGTGTAATTTAATCCCTAACTCGCTTTAGGCTCCGAGGTTGTCGTTCGTTACAACAAAAACCCTCCTATCTTTTAGGCTATTTGTATGATTATGTCATGCAAGTGTAAGCCCTAAATTATAATAATTGGCAGGATGAAACATCTAATAATAAATTCTTGAAATTGAAGCCAAACCATAAGATAGTTGAGAAGTCACTGGGTTCTCCTCGGGTTTGTGACATTTCCTAACTTTCATTCCTTTGACATATAGAAATAACTGTTACTATTTTGAGCCACTCTCATTTACTTTTTCCCATGTCTAACCTTGAATGTCTTAAACTTTAAAATTATTGAAGATAATATTTTCTGATATAAATCGAGAGTTTTCTTTGGTGACTTCGGTCATTTATGCTGTAATTAACTATAAGGGCTTACCTTTATAGAAATTTTTAGAACCCAACTTAATATAAACATACCTAATCTTTCATATTAACAAGGAGAAATTTGTTGGTCAACATAATGGTTTCACAAATCAAATCGGATGTCATAAATTTCTTAGTTTATTTAATCGAGCCTCATTAGCAAGTGATGTCTATTCCTTGGGATAGATGCATCATTTCTGGTGTTATGTTTGTTTATTTAAACTACATATATGGGATCAATTTGGTTTCATATTTTCCAAAACTAAAACGTTATTTTTCAAAAGTCACATATATATTAAATTAAATATAGTTTCCCATGTTGGCGACTGACATACTATTAAATTTATAAACTGGATTTTTGCATGTACTTTGGATGTTCAATTTATCTTATTATAAAAATATTTAAAATGTTATTTTTCCTCTTTTATTGGTTTAAGGCAAGGTTGTTATTTATCACATTATATTGCTGTTATAACTATGAACTCTTTTCTCTTCTGATTGATAATCATTTGGTTAGAAATTATTATATTAATTATTTGATCTATGATGATGATATTCTTATTTTTAGTAAAGTTGACTCTATTCATATCAATTTTATTATTAATGCTCTTAGTAATTTCTCTAAGGCTTATAATCTTCATATAAACATTTCCAAATCAGGCATTATTTTTTCTAATAGTGCGGATGCTAATCTTCAAAATAGGCCGCACTAATTTATCAGGCTTTTCAATAAAACCTGTCTTAGAATTACCTAGGTGGCACCATTAAACTGTCTAAGGTTGTTATTTTTTATTGTCATAAATTGATTGATATAATTATTTATTGGCTTCATTGTTGGAAAAGAAGATTATTATCAGTTGCAGATAAATTTTAACTTATAAAATTATTATTTTAATTTTTTTTTAATATTGGTATCATTCTTCCATATTACTTAAAGGCTTGAGGAAGAAATACTCTTCTTTAATTTCTAAATTTTTTTCGTAACATTGATGATTAAAAGAAACTTCATATCATTTCATGGATGCCTCCCTGCTCTTGATTCTATTCACTTGATGTCTAAAATAAAAAATAATCTATAAATATTATAATTTTCAGTCTTATTTGAGTAATTTGCTCTTTAGTCATTATGGATCTTTGTGGCAGAAGGTTACTTCCATGTCTTCTTCTTTTAGGAAAACGAACATGTTAGAATTGCCTATAAATTCAAAAATGCTTTAATTTTTCATGTTATTAATAATTGCAATATGACTTTTTTTTTTATCCTTGGTTAGAAGGTGTTTTTCTTTTAGAGAAATTTGGTGATTTAATCTTTAACTAGTTTAATTTTCATCTCAGTTTTAAAGATATTGTTCACAATAATTCTTAGAATTTGCCTCAAAATCATCAAGCTCCTAGTTATTATAGTGTTGCTATTAGTAGAATTCATATTTTGAATGATCTTATTTGTGCTTGGAATAAGGTTGCTACCTATTTTGATACAGAAATTTGTTTTTCTTTTAATGTCTCATGCCCTCATGTTAATTGGATTAAGTTAGTTTAGTTTAAAGATTTTTCCTTAAAATATCATAACATACTTAGGAGTTATTATTAAAAGACTTACCACTTATGATGTTCTATCTTTAAGCTTTATGCATATCAATCTTACTTGTATTTTATGTTTGAATGATCTTGAATCTCATGATCATCATTTTTTTAAACGTCTTTATTCTCGTATTCTCAAAAGGAGTGTACATAATGGTAATTCTCTTAATACTCCTACCAATATTCTTCAAGTTATTCATCAGACTAATAGTTTGTTTTACAAAATTTCTGTGTTTTTATCTTTTAGCTTTGCAAGTGGTTGTCTATGTGATTTGGTATGAGGGGAACGTTAGAATTTTTATGAGTCACCACATTTATATTGATTCTAATATTTGTCATGTCTAGTTGCTGATCTCTTGCAAGATTGAAAAATGGAAATTCAGAAATTTAATTTATGCTTATATTTTTCACTTCTATAAACTTTAATTTTCTTACTGGTTGTTGATCTTCTGGAGTACTTTTGGTTTTCTTTAGATGCATGGTCCCTTGAGCTTTCTGTTATTTCAATTGTAGATTTGGGTTTCCCTTTTTTATCAAAGATTTATTATTTCTTTTGTAGTGATTTATTCATTCTGTTATATTCTGTGTTGCTAGTTTTTTGTTTGAGTTTTGGTTATTTGTTAGCTGCATGGTTTGTTTTCATTTTTCTGGGTTGTTGCTTGTCTTTTGATACTTGGTTTGTTGGTTTTGAGTTGGCCTTTGTCGTGTTTCTTCTTCTACTGCCAGATCTTAACAGATGTTGTGATTGATATTGATTTTGTTTTATTGTTTGATCTTTATTAGATTTTGTGATTAGTGCTTGATTATTCTTTTGCCTGATCTTAGCTAGATGTTGTGGTTGTTTTAGATCTATGATGAATTTCAGTCTTTATTAAAATTCAACAATGTGTTGAAAATATTCTTATATATTTACTATTGTAAAATGAAATTTTAATACTTTAATGAAGGTAAGTTCTGAGATATGGTGTTTTATTATTTAATTCCACTTTGCTCTTTCTTTTATTTGTGTTCATTATTTTTCTCTTTATATTTTGATTATTTTTTTTTCTATTATCCTTCTTTATTTTATTTGCAGGGCTTCTGGTCCCTCGTAGACTTTTTCTTGGGGATGATTGCGATTTGAAGTAATGTTATGGTTTTGCTTGCTTTTTTTGCTTTGCTATGTGTTATTAAATTTTTATTTTTTGATCTTTTTTTGAATTTTTATTGTTGTGTGAGTTATAATTTGTAATCTCATTTGTAACTCTTTTTTTTCTTTTGAATAAAATTATGAGTGACCCTCATATTTTCTCAAAAAAAGAAATAAATAAGGACAATAAAAAAATAAATAATTTCTGATATATCTTATTTACGTCTTACCTTTTTTATTTGCCATCTCAATGTCATCCCTTTCAAAATTTTTACCGTTAAATTGCTAAGAACCTTTTTACGGCTTAAATATATTCGATTAATATTTAATATTTGATGTCCACCACATTCCTTACAAATAATATAAAAAATTTCAAATAGTTGGATTCGACAATCATCCCCCACCCCAAAAAAAAGAAAAAAAAAAAACGACCTTTACCCTACTTTTTTCCCGATTTCACTCCTTGTGAGCTGTAGAGGTCCAGAACGCAGAAGGCTCTAGAAGCCACCGTCCAAAAATGGAGGATTTAATGCGCGAAAAGTAACTTGCGAAATTCAAGATTGACAGAGCCATGGGAAAATATCTTCAGGTCACCATTACAAACGTCTCAGTCCACCGTAACTTCACCGATCACCGCTCGAAACTATTGACTGGTCGATTCGTGGCCGGGCCACCAATCTTCATTCTGATGGCGACAATGAAAAGCCTGATATGTCCCCCCTTTTCATTCCGAGAAATTGGTAATTTCACTATAATACCCAATCATTGCTTTGCGATCCTCGTTAATAATCTGCCAGAGTTGTCTCCTTACCGTGAATCCATTTTTAAGTGGCTAGCCATGGATGAGTTGGTGATGGTGAAAGAAGAAGCAGAGGTAACCGATGATCGGCCGCATCCTATTGCAGGGCTGAACGATATGGGACCTCCACCGTTCTTGGTGAAGATATTTGAGATGGTAGAGGATCCAGAGACGGATACTATGGTTTCATGGAGCACTGCTGAGAATAGTCTTATCGTATGGGATTCTGGCAAGTTTTCAACAACACTTCTGCCCAAATACTTCAAGCACAGCAACTTCTCCAGCTTCATTCGACAGCTGAACACTTATGTAAGATTCTCCATCTTGCATTTGTTTTTTATTTCTCTGCGTAATTGACACTGGTTAGTTTTTATTAGTCCTCCTAGATTGTTAGACAAAAAGCGTGACAAGTTTATGACCTGTAAATAAAAGATTGTAAAACTAAGCGCAAAATAGATGGTAGGTGAGGAACTGGCATTACAGTTTATGACCAGTAAGCTTGGAGCTTATAATATTTCTCGCCTAAAGATTAATAATATGTTTTGGCTCGTTTTATCTTTTGATTCCACGATGGTATTTTATTTCTTAATTCAAAGTTTAGTATTAAGGACAATTATGTACTCAGATATTGTTCTTGAAAATTTTGCGGTTTTAAAGGTGGCATTAATATGTAGCTTTTTGAGATACTAGTTTACTATATATTTCTTTTGGGTGCTGGATGGTAGGTATATTTTAAGTTCTTCAAAAGAAGCTTGAATTGTTACTGTTCCTTATGTTTGATTATTTCTTTTATCAGCTCTGTGATATATTTTTTTTCCCCTTCCTTGTTGTTATTGTTGTTGTTCATTGAAATATAACTGATTTTTTGATCTTAAAGTCTTATCACATGTGATTTGCAAGTAATTGCGATCCTCAAAACCTTCCCGAACCAACTATAATCCTCACATGCATGAGTTAATTGCTCTATGATCCATATATTTGGTGGCATTTCAACTTCCTCCTCAACGGCATTTCTATTCATTTCTGAAATGATATTTGATGAAAGACTAAAATGTAGGTGATCTATTAGCGTAAGGATATGTTTGAGGTGGCTGCTACTTTTTCAATAAGCTGCTTCTGAAGAAACATATTTTTATGAGCTGTCAGAAAACTACTGTTGAAGAAGCAGACGTTTGTTTGATAGATCTCTTGTGCTGCTGCTATTATGATGAAAAAGTCTGTTTTGCCCATAGTTATATAATAAATTGAAATAAATGCAGTTTTCAGAATATTATAACTAAATAGCAGAAAAAGGTTATATTGCTTAAAAACTAACAGCCTAATCCAAAAAACTCTAATACATAAAAAAATTAAATATTTGAAATAAATGACTACAATAGTGAGGACAATAACAGTAATTAACATGCCTAGAATGATGATTGCCTTGAAATCCTGATGATCAAGTGTTCGAGAACATGCCTAGAACAATCTCTTTTACATCTTCGCATCTCTCTTCTACTTATCACGATCTGGAGGTATCTCATCAATGTCATCAACACAACGGAAGTAGTCGAAATATCCAGAAGTCATGTTTTTAGGATAAGAATAAAATCTTCTCCCGTAGCTGCCTTCCCTCTTAGACTGGTACTGAACACACCTATTGCCACAATAACAGAGTGAAACTTTTCAAGTGTTTGATGATCTTGAACTCATATTTTCTGTTTATATAATACAATGTTATTCTAATTAAAAAATTAAGTTGAAATAACATTCAAGAAATTCTAAAAAAACATAAACAACCTTAAAATTAAGAATTAAAGTTTATTGGTGAGCAAAAAAGAATGATACAACATAGGTTGCTTAATATATTTTAATAAAATACATTTAGAGAAAAAACATAAAAATGAAATATAAATCATCAACTAGTAATAATTAGGTGATGCTACATATGTAAGGTCGTTGCATTCACCAAATCATTAGTAATCTCCTCTCTCAACTACAAAATTTCTCGATGCAATCTCTCTTAGAAGTGCTGTTCTCATTCGTCCTGCATTCCTCTTCTTGCATTGAAGGTTCTGTTTGATGTTGGTTAGCTTCCTCGATCATGTAGGTATGATCATCATCTAAGACCCTGAAATCGATAATCATCTTGAGATGGGTGCCTTTATATAAAATTAGGGAGCGAAGTCGTCGCAACAACTATTTTCACCTATTTTTTTAAACTATATATAGATATATCGCGGAGTATGACCCACTTCTTCTTTTATACACCAAATGTTCGTTTGATGACACTTCTTATTGATTAGTGTATTTTGTTGAAGAGCTCATTTCTCCTTCTAATCACTTGGCTATTGTTCTCAAAGTAAAGGGGGTGATTTCTCGTGTTGGAAAGTGGCTTCAAAAAGTTCCATTACAGTGGATATCCATAATCGACAAGAATGAAAACATTAGTGGATTGGTTCAAATGGAAATATAGTAGTGATGGATTAGTTAAATGCACCAACCTTACGAAGGCATGAGAAATTTGTATTTAGGACACTGGGTTGCAAGTTTAAATATTTTTGTATAGTGTGCACTCCCTTCTAACTAGCCATCACGAATGAAAAATACATGTTGAAATCACATACTGCTAATATTCTATGTAGCAACTCAACAACTACCGATATAGGTAATCTTTTTCTCATTCCTCACGCGTGCGTCAACATGCGTTCCATCAATTGCTTCGATGCAGTTTTTATTATAAAAAAATGAGAAAATATAAGCTATTTATAAATTTTCTTTAATTTATTAAAGTACGAATAAAGAGTAAGATCAATACCTAAAAAAATGACATATTCCTCAGAACGCTAGAAATTTTATGAGATGTTTTGAGCAAAAGATGGGTCTAATGATTTCACGATGTTCGTAATCATTTTAAACCAAAGAGTTAACCCCAACGTGGAAATGCCTGTTGATCATCTCTGTAGAGTTTTGGAATCACTCAGAAGCAACATAAATGAACTCATTGTGTGGCATAATAAAGAGTGTGATAATTAAGACTTCTTAAGATGCAAATCACAAAGATCCATGCAAATTATATTAGAATTGCTATTCATCTAATAAATCACATAAAATAGCTTTTGACTTCCAGAACATACTATAAATCCAACATGGATGAGCTTCCATTTGTTCACCAAATTATTTGTCACCCACTAATGATGATGAGACACAATGTGTCTTACAAATGTCTCTGACAGTACTCATGAATCAGACAAATTATATTGATAATGATTGTCACTTGCTCAACTATCTCTGTGATCTTTTTTTTTTTTTTGCTATTCTATTTGTTTAAAAGAATAATGTTAAGCTTATTTCAAAAAATATTTTATTGTCAATGCAAGTAAAAGCTTAACCTACGCGCAAGTAGTTTAACTTTGGAAATACACAAATAATGAAATGTCTGAAATAGTACCCACATGCCATAGTTTATAATATAAATGTCAAATACCATAAATAGTTACTCTGCTATAGTAGCAATGAGTTAAAAAAAAATGTGCACATCATCTAACTAGTCTGACTCACTAAAATATAATGGAGGTAAGGAATCCTTCATTCAGGGAGCAACTTGAAGACGACCTCTCACTTGTTTCTATCATCTAGAAGTTTTACGGTAAGTATGTAGAGAAGCATGTCATCAAAATTTCTAGGATTGAGTCGAGTAGCTTGAAAACATCTGTAATTGTTGGGCATGCATGGAGCGAAGTGAGGGCACTTGAAGTAATATTGGTGCAACTTCTCACCAACTTTGTTATCGACTGAGATAAATGAGCTACCCCAATTTTTATTTTCTTATTCTTTTTTTGTGTCGAGGGTTCAAGTTGCTTGGAGTGACTAAACTCCCCTTGATCTTTTTCATTTAGGTGTTCCTTGTAGACCTCATTGGAACGAGCACATTCAGGCTCATCTAAATTAGGGGTTGGCTCTTCTGTTGTAGCCTAGACGTTGACCCCTATTGTTGTAACACCGAGAAACATAGTATCTACCTTCTCCTCGAGCTCCGAGTCAAAGCCAACAAGTCAATTTTTTTATGTATTCAGTAAAACCTACAATTGATAATCTTGATTTCTAAGAATCAGAATTTTAAATAAAGCAATATTTAATGTATGATGTTCTACTTACTGAAATTTTCTCTTGCCACTACTCCTTAGGTGTATCAATTGTTTTCTAATTGAGTCTCATCTTAAACTAGTGGCCCCTCTCTTTAGCTCCTTCCTTAATTTCCAGTCCTTAAGTTTTTCACATTTTGTTTTCCAGTCGAGTTTTGTTGCATAGTCTACTAGTTCTTTCTTAAAAGTGTATTGTTATATTTTGCCAATCTTCTTTATTGAAATGTGCGGTTGATCTATTGCTCTTTTATATCTCTCTTAAACATAAATCACAGAAAATTATCTGTCTCCTTATCTCAAATAGTGGATATCCCACCTTCTTTTTGCTTACCCTTCTGATGTCTAAGTAAGAAAATAAGAAATATATCAACATAATTTAACATGTAAAATAACAACACATGAGCCTAAAACAAAAATATGACAAATAAGAAGTAAAAGTAGAGCTCAGAATCAATTCATAGATATCAAAAATAGCTTCATTGAGTATCACTAATTGTGTTCTCCAAGCATAAAGACAAGTAGTATATGTGTCAAATTTGCATTTTTTCATAATTAATAATTTACTGAACCTTTTGTTATGTTTCTTCCATCATTACTCTACTATACATTTCACAAGAAATATGCAGCGTGCCCAACAAATCTTAACATTTCACAAGAAATATGCAACGTGCCCAACAAATCTTACTCCGAAAGCATCACCGTAAATGGAAACCAAGCATCCAAAAGGTCCACAAAATATCCAAAGTTAAAAGGTCATTTAAATCTCGAGATTCATTTTCGATAGGTTAACAACATCTACTCCGCCTCAATATATCTCAACATGGATAAATATATAAGCATTGCTTTACAGTTTCTCTGAGAAATTTTTTTTTTGAATTGCTTATTCTTCCGTACTCATCAGTGTAGAGTAATATTTGGGGAAAAATGTTGAGCACTGTTTCTTTTTATAGCTACGCTAAGACTTTTAGAAATGAAATTACATATGCTTTGTTGGTCAACCAGTAGAAGCTATGTAATTAAATATATATAAGCATTGCTCATCCGTATCATTTATAAATTTTTGTATACTTGTTTTGCATATGCACATTCTAATGTAAACCCTCATATTAGATGCTAGATAAGATATTGATAACTAGTTTTTTTTTCTATCGCGCTGGCCAAATCGGGTCATCGGGGTAATAATTAGAGCTTAGTGAGACCACTTAACCAGATAAGATTCCATTCATAATCATCATTTTCCCAAATCAAACAAGCACTTGAACGTGTTCTCTAGCGACAGTTAGTATCTATGAGAAAATAACCTCATCAATTTAAAATTGACAATTGGTGTTCGTGAGCCATTTGATAGTTATTTTCCATCATCGCTCTAAATAACATTTGAATAATGTCTCCTTATTGATATCCGACATATAACCTCAATGAATGCATATGCATGATAAATACATATAAATTATGAAAGAAATAGAATTAAAAATGCTCAATTATATTTCATTCCATGGCTTGAAGAGACTACCAACTTATCTCAATGAATCTAAAAAATTTCATTTTTAAAAGTCTCGGCAGAACTAAAAAATAAAAGAAAATAGTGATCAAAATTCTTACCCTAAAATGCTACTCTATATTGAGGGGGAAGAGCAAGCAATTTGACCAACAAAAATTTTCAGAAAAACATAAGCAGTGCACATACAACCATGAAAATAAAATAAATAAAACTAAATTTCGAAATAAAAAGATTAATGATGCTCATATTTTTATTTCATAGCTTCTACGGCTTGATCAAGATTAATAAAGATGTTGTTAACTTATCTATATTGTAAAATTCATCTTTACACTAATGCTTATGCAATTCTATTTCTAAAAGCCTCAGTAGAATTAAAAGAAGAGAAGCAAGTCTCAACATTTTCTCCCTGAAACGTTATTGTATAATGAGGAGAAGGTAAGTGCAATTAATTCGACCAACAAAAGTTTTCAAAGAAACTAGTGCTTATGTAGCCAAGGAAAAAGATAGTTAAAAGAAATTCTGCTCACACATTTGAATAATGCTCACATATATTTTATTTCATTGCTTCTACTGATTGATAAAAACAATAAAATATGCTGCTAATTTTTCTATCACAATCTTCAAAATTGCAACAAAACATTTGCATTTATATTTATAAAAGCCTAAGTAAAATTAAAGAAATAAGCATTACTCAACATTGTCTCCCCAAAATGTTATTTTACACTAATGAGGAGGTAAGAACAATCAATTCAACCAACAAAATTTCTCAAAGAAACTGAAAACAAGTGCTTGTGTATCAATGGAAAAAAAATATAATAAAGAAAATTATGCTTGCTCAGCTGAACAATACTCATTTATATTTCATTTCATTTTTTGTACTGATTGATCTGAACATTAAAAGATGCTGCTAACTAATCCATCACACAAGTTTTAACAGTGCAAAAAAACATATGCAATTATATTTATAAAATTCTCAAAAAAATAAAAAAAAAACAATGCTCAACATATTCCTCCCAAAAGGTTACTTTATCTTGAGAAGGAGGCAAGACCAAACAATTTGACCAACAAAATTTTTTAGATAAGCTATAAAACAATACTCATATATAGCCATGAAAAGAAAATAAACAAAAAGAACAAAAATAAGCAGATGAACAATGCTCATATATATTTCATTTCATTGTTTCTATTGATTGATCATAACAGGTAAGTATACTGCTAATTTATCTATCTAGCAAATATCAAATGTACAAAAAATATATGTAATTCCATTTATAAAAGTTTTAGAAAAACTAAAAAAGGAAGCAATGTTCAACATTCTCCCTCTAAAATATTACTCTACATTGAAGAGGAGATAGTAGCAAGCAAATCGCCTAAGTAAAATTAGTGGATGCATATGTAGTGAAATTCCATAAATAATTCTTAAAAAACAGATGTGCAATGCTCATATATATTTCATTCCACATATTCTATAAATTGATCAAAATAGGGATAAATGTTGTTAACTTATTTATCATACAAAATTTAACTTAGCATCAAAACATATGCAATTCTGTTTATAAAGATGGAAAAATAAATATTTAAGAAAATGTCGACCGTAGATTAGTTCAATTTAATTTTGAAAATGATTTTAATTTAATATACATATAATTTTGTTTTTTTCAATAATATTTTGATTTTTGAAACTGAGACAAAGATATCTCACATAATTAATAGCTTAGATAACCTAACACCACACCATAAATAAGACACCTATCTCAAGGAATAGATACATTTCTTGTTGGTGGGGCTCGATTACGTAAATTAAAGAATTTATGAAATTCGTTTGGTCTGGGAATCTTCTTATGTCTTGGCTAAAAAGTTCCCCTATCCAATATAAGAATAAGATAGGGTTTATATTACCTGAGTTATTTAGTTCCCTACAGAGGCAAGCTTTTATAATTAATTACATCATAAGCGACCGAAATCACTTAAGAAAACTCTCGATAATAATCTTAGATATTTGTCTTCAAAATTTCAAAGTTTAGTTTTCATGGCTGAACATAGAAAAAAACAAATGAGAGTAGATCAAAAAGGATATTATTTTAGGAATCTAAAGAAACGAGAAGCAGGGGATGTCACAAATCTCGAGGAGAACATCTATGACCTTCCCAAACTATCCTATGGTTTGGTTTCAATTTTTAAGATCATATTATTTTATGTTTCATCCTACCATTCTTATTACTTAGAGCTTATATGTATATGATATCTGATCATGTAAAAATCTTGGAAGTAGGACGGTTAATGTCATACCAAACGACAATCCCAAAATCCTAAATGATTTAGGACTTATATTGTATAACATGATTGTGCAAAACATAAGGATAATGTTAGAATTTATGCCGTACTAGGCAGACAACCTCCCAATCCTAAGGCTCATTGTTTAAACAAGGAAAGGTTTAGTTGAAGTAGACCTCATTTGCTCTCTTGAAGATGTTCTTTTATTAGTTGTGACCTCATCATGCTGCCCGAAAAGTCTGCTCCAAGCTCCTTGTTGTAGTGGTAACTCCAAGGTTTAAGGTGTTGACCTCACTTTTGGTTGAGGTTTATTGTTTCCTCCTTGGTAGCCTAGGGTCTAGCCATTGAACTTTTCTGTTGACTATTCTTAGAGGACTAAAAATGAACCTTCACCATTAGAAATTTTAAACTCTTCTTTGCTCAACTTGAGGTTCCACAAATTGGTCATAACCTCTAGCACTTAATATGTGGGGTCAATGTGGGGAAGCTCAAGGGGAGTCCCCATAGGATTACTTGGCCTTAAGGTTAACCCTCTGGTGGTGTGGTCTTACTTGTTTCACACACACACTTGCACATTACACTTCTACTCACAACCTTAGACCCAAACCTATTTAGCTTTGGTCCTTTGCCAATTTAAGAGACTCATGTAGATGATCCTCTATACCCACTAGCCCTGGGTTAGGTTTTAGCTAAGACCAGTACATGAAGGACCCAAGTTAGGGAATTCTATTGATCCATGGCTCAAGTAGGGTGTTGACTTGCCAATTTTACAAAAATACCCAACTTAGCATTTTCCCCCCAAATCTACCCAATTTACCAAATTACTATTGAAACCCAAGAATTGATGAAAATTCTCAAAATTACCTAAAATACCCAAACATGTTTAAAAATCATATCAAACAATTTGAAACTACCCAAATTGACCAAAACACCCCAAAATTTTCAAAATTATCAAAATACCCCTCATTTTGCCAAAATTACCAACATACCCTTGATGACCCAAATTGTCCCAAAATCTTCAAAATCATTTCAAATGTCTCTAAAATCAATTTTAACCACTTCAATGAGATTAATTTGACCCATTTTGATCAAAAGCTTCAAATTGCACTTAAAAGCCCAATTACGTCAATTCACCACCAATGTCCACCAATTTGATCCCAATTTTCCCCAATTACAATTCTAAACTCAAATTACAATTCTAAACTCAAATTCTTCTAAACTCAAATTCATCATGTCCAAGCTTGATTGAAGCCAAATTCAAGCCTTATTGACGCACATTTGAATCTAATTTTAACCCAAATAAGAAAGCCCCAATTTCACCCTAGGCAAAAATCTCTCCAAATTGAACCTCAAATCTATCCAATTGCCCAATTTTGCATCATAAACATATTACAACACTTCTCCACATCAAATTGAATTTTCAATTGGCTTTGGTCAAACTTCAATTTCACTCAAAATCAACATAGACCAAAACCCCTAATTTTGCCCCAAATTAGTCATGTCCACAAATTCCACCAAATCGAACTCCATAACCCTGAAATTCCACCCAATTGATATCCAAAACTCTTAATGACAGTCACCCAAATTAAATTGAACCATCAATTGGGCCATAGCCAAACTCTAGCCCAACTCAAACCGAAGTCTAACCCAACACCCCAAAATTGATCATGAGCTAAAATCCTTCAATTTGAACCTCCAAATAAATTCAAAATCACTCCAAACCTTTTCTAAACTCCTTGTGGCAGTCATCTACATCATCTTGATCCTCAATTTGAACCCAAAATTGACCCATGACCCAAATATAATCAAATCTAGCCAACTTGGTCAACCTAAGACCACTAGAGACACCAAGTAGACTCTAGTGACCAGACTAGACACATCTAGCCCACCCTATATGATCCATGGATCAAAGGTTCCCTAAATTAAGGGATTTGTTTCCTAAAAAGACTAAGCCAAGGAGATCATTGTTAAAACCTATCACCAATCCAATTAATTACCATTAAGACTGCTCAGTGGCTCCCCTGACTACCTAACCACTAGCTCAGGCCAGACCAACCACCCTAGTCCTCAGAGGAGCCAAACTGAGGGCCACCATACCTCAAATTGAACCTAGCCAATGTGTCAAGCCTTGATTGGTCACTTGTGTCAATCAACCTTCCACCTCACCTCTCCATTGCACCCACCAGCCCCTCCTGAGCTCAGCCTAGTGGCCATGACTATAAATTGAGCTTTTCGCGATCAAAGGAGAGAGTGCCTGAAACCTAGGGGAAACTCTGCCAAAATCTCACCAGAGCTTCTCCAAACCTCCCTGAGTGAAAGCTCACTATTTTCAGTCATCCAAATCCACTGCCTTAAGTTAATTTCTTAGGCCAATTCCTTACCAAAACCAAAACATAATTCCCCACCCCTCCACAGTCTACCAAAGTCCAATTAATTCTGAACATAGCATTCCAGAGTGAGAGGATTTGATCCCCCACAAAAGCCCATCACAGAGAGCCTCTAACCTAGCTTTAGACCAACACCTAAAATCGACTTTGGTCGAAATCATAATAAAAAAATTCACCACAGCCCAAGAACTCATTTGAATGTTCTATGGACTCCACTGAAGCTTCTCCAACCATCTAATTGAGGCCACCCTTCTCAGACAAAGGTATTGAGCTCTCACCCTAAATTGAGCTTAATTTGATTCTCCATGCGTATAAATTGTATTTTATAGCATTGTAACCATATGTATGTATTCGTCTTGAGTAGATGAAAGTGTAGGAACAAACCACATGTGATTTAGTTGAGTATCGAGAAAGATATTATGGTTTGAAGTTTAAAGGCTCTCGGGTTAGGAAGATTGGGGACGATGAATGGATGTCGTCCATTTCTGCGTGTATCAAATGGACGTTTTGGATTGTGCCGGACAGATAGATGGAACAAGACCGCGGGCTGACGAGGCGCTGAGATGTCTAGTGACGTCGAATGGCGGAGCGCTATGTGGAGGCTTTGGAGCGAACGAGGATGGCGTGGCGCCGCGTGGATAAGTAGGAAATTAGGGATTTTTTTATTTAATTAAATTCCATATTTTAGAAAATCCATAACTTTGCATAGAAAAATCATAAAAAATAAAATAAAAATACTCTCTTGCTCAGTGAACAGAGGAGAATAATCTGTACCAAAAATAAAAAATTATTTGTTGACTCTCTGATTTTTAATTAATTAAATACTCTCTGTGGTGTTTTAATTTATTGTGATTAAATATTACTCACCAAAGCTTGAGATTTTTAGGATTTGTTTTCCAGGACGTAGGAGATGTTCTCTGATTTTTTCAATGGCAGAGAGCATCCCTATGTTTGTAACCCTAATTTTCAAGCTTGGAAGGCTACTTTGGCTTAATATAATTATATAAATTGAAATATCACTTGGAAAATTATGAGATGAATTTTAGTAGGTTTCTTGTGGTCAGAGGATCTTGTGGTCAGAGGAGCTTAGGTCAGAGGAGCTTAGAAAAAATACCATGATTGTTTGAATATTTTTTGTGCATTTCTATATTTAATTAAATGTTTTTATCTTATATTAATTTATTTAAATTAATAATTAATAAAAAAATAATAAAATCAATTACATATTGTGTAGAGAATTCATGTTGACTAACTGTAAAAATTTGAAATTTAATTGATTAAGTTTGAGCACTAAAGTTGATTTTATCAGAAAAATTATATTTTTGTACGAAAGTAATTATATTAAATTAAATACACTTAGGAAATTATGAAAAGTGTTTTTATGGGTTTCTTGTGATCAGGGGCACTTGGAAAAAATAAAAATTATTTTGGAGTGAATACTTCAATGTTTTAACTATATTTTAAATTGAAAATAATTAAAAATTTCAAAAATAAAAAAAAAAATGTTTCAAAGTTTGCCTAGTGGTTTCCTGATCACTTGAGACTCATTAAAATTCTTTTCCCAATCTTTTTAAGTTAAAAATAACGTTTTAAAGGCCTAAAATATATTTTTCTTATTTTTCCCATTAAAATAATTATTATAAATAAATTAAGAAATCACAAAAATATAAAATTTATTCTTCTGAGTTTTCTAGACTCAGAGAGGCTTAATAAAAATATAAAAAATAATTTTTTTTGTAATTAAAACATATTTTCGGTTGAATTAAATCACTAAAAATCAATAAATATTTGTAAAATTAAATTAAAATTTAATTTAAAAAATCATAGAATTTTGCTTAAATGTTTCTCTGACCTAGGTGAACCTCTAATATTTTTCCCATAAATAAAATATTTATTTTGATTAATTAAATAAATTAATGTTGAAAATCTTATTTTTTAAGTTAAGATAATTATATAATTAAATTAAAATTTGAAAAAATACATTTTCTCCTCTGATGTTTTAATTGCCCCATTGACAGGGTACTTTAAAATTTTCAAAGTCATTTGGATTATGCTTAATGAGTTATAAATGAAGAGTCCCAAGGGCAAAATGATCATTTTAGATTCTTATGAATTGATCAAAATTTTGGATCAATCAAACGGAAAAATGAGTAATTTTAATCTTAATGAGGACTTTTGGATGATTTAAACATAGAGGGTTGAAAGGTAGAAATTAATTTGCCACCTTTCCATGATAAAAGTAAAATTATAATTTTCTAAATTATCAAAATTTGGAAGTTAATCAAAATCAAATGATTTTGAAGTGATGGACTTAGGCTAGGGGGATGATAGTTCACTTATTTTAAGCCCACAGTTGATGATAATATGACATTTTAATAAGGACATGTATCACAAAAAATTAAATTTTAATAATTGCATTTTCTCCCACTGAGATTGTTAAGGGCTTAGTAGTGATCTAGGCTCAATATTTAAACTTATTTGATGAGATTTAGATAAGGTAACATGATTGATGATAAACACCTTTAAACACTACGAGCCCAATTTTTGTGGTGGGTAAAAATCTTTAATGACTTAAACTTTCCTTATGGGAATTCATCTACATAACTCTTAAATGAAATATTAATTGATTAATTGGATACCCTGTCCTTAGAATGATGAAAATGTCAAAGTTCACCGAGTAACGGGGTAATTCCAACTTAACTTGGATGATTAATGGAACAATATGATAATTTCAAAATGAACTCGAAATGTTTCAAGAGATCTTTAAAGTGGTTCAGGATCATTCCTCGAACACTTTGGAATCTCTTGGATATTCTGAATCTCAGATATTCTGAAGGACAAATTAAACTTGCTATATTTTGTTATAAAATCTTCCACTAACATCTTTCAGGACTCAATAAGTCATAGTTTGGGGTCTGTTAGATACACCTTCATCTACACTTGCAATTTATTTTTGTTTCTGCAAAATTATATATACGTTGCAAAAGCTAATCTTTTAGCGTGAATGCCAAGAAGATAACAAGCACGCTTTTATAGTGTTATTTAATTTCTGTTATTTTACTTTCTGCAATTTACATTTGTTGCAAAATATTATAACTGCTTGGTTATGCACCTTTATTTGCAAAAACTAAAACCATTTTAAAAAATTAATCAACATTTTCAAAAATCTAAAACAAATTGTTTTAAAGGTAATCATAAATCATTTGAAATTTCATTAAACATAAAACATTCTTTTGAATTTACGAGAGTTCCTTGGAGGAGGTAGCCCATGGTTGTTAATGAGGTCTCCCCGGTTTAAATGGGTTTCAGAACTCATTTAAGCTAAATAAACTCCAAAGAAAATAGTAATACCGAAATGAAGGAACCATGAGATCGTAACCGGTGTCGTTCTAATCAATTTTAACCCCCCTGATTGAACATTAAACCTGTCATTTAAACCTTTAAACCTTAGACTTTAGTACTGTTATTTCGCCGACGAGCCTAGAGCCTGCTTTGTGGACAACCTTCTACAACACTATGAGGATCTACAACATCACATCTTTCCTTAGAATTAAACAACAGGACATTGGATTTCAAAGTCATCTGCCTAGTGCAATATAAATTCTCAACTCATCTCTAGGGTTTTGCACAATTATGCTATGCAATATAAGTTCTAACTCGTTTTAGGATTTTGAGGTTTTCTTTCGTCATGACCTAAACCCTCACATCTTCCAGGCTGTTTATGCGACCGTCTCGCATAAATGTAATCCCTAATTAATAAAATTGACAGGACAAAATATTTAAATAATTCTCTCCAGAATTGAAACCGAACCATAGGACAGTTTGGAAAGTTACTAAGGTTCTCCTCAGTATCCATGACATCCCCTGGTTCTTCTTCCTTTGGATTCCATAATAAATGTTCCAAATTTGAGTCATTCCTAGTTCACACCTCTTTGTCTGATCTTTTGAAAATTCTATCCCTTTGAATTCTTGAAGACAATATCACCTGATTTTTATCAAGAGTTTTTTTAGGTGACTTTGATTATCTAATATGTAATTAACTTTAGAGGCTTGCCCTTAAAGAAAATTTTTAAGAACCCACATTAATATAAATCATATTTAATTTTTCGTATTAAATAGGAGAATTTGTCAGTCAACATAAAAAATGGTTTTTTGCAAACTTAAATGGATGTCATATATTCTTTAGTTTATTTAATCGGGGCTCACCAGTAAGCAGTGTGTCCATCTTTCGGGATAAATACATTGCTTGTGGTGTTAGACTCATTTATTTAAACTACTGAGTATGTGAGATTGGTTTGGTCTCGTATTTTCAAAATATTACTTATCACAAATTATATATATACATATTAAATTAAACCAGACTTTGGGATATCCATTCCGACGACCGACAATTCCCAACTATGTAAACGACCGACAGCATCTTGCGACTCTGCTGGAGACTAGTTCCTCTCTCCATTTAAATCAGGGAATTTTTTTTTTCATACATTGGTAATGTGTCAATGTTCCTTATGGACCAAATTATCCTTCTTCCATTAGTATGCTTCACCCATTTCTTTCTAGGGTAATTAGAGTCAACTCTTTCGGATTTCAGGATCGTCTATTCAATCACCTTTGAACAAAGAGGTTCAGGAGTTCGTTAGGATTTTTGTCTTTTGTTGGGGTTGGACCCCTAATTGATGTGTTGGTGGATTAGTTCTGCCTGAGCATTGTGTGTTGTGAAGTTGGTCCCGCACTGGGTCCTAAACTTTATTCTTCTCCTCGTGTCTTTTCAAATTTGATTTGCTACTTTGCAAATTAAATCAAAATTTTGCGTGCTTGGTTAAATTTAACCTTTTAATTAATTAAATTCCTCTAATTTTTATTTACTTTACTAAATTTTAAAGTTTTCACAAAATTTAAAAAATTAAATAAAGACTTGCCCAGTCTACAGAACAACCCTTACTAATTTTTAGTGTTTGCACAAGAATTACAAGGTAATGACCAAATAACTAACCCCAGAGTTTTCCTTTTGAAGCTGTTGCAATGGCATTCTCGACACTCACTTTATCTTACAACATGACAGCTAGTCGCGATGCCCACAATATTGCTCCCACCATCATGTTTGGAGCTACATTCGATGAATTTGAAGTCGTGCTCGGAAAAGGCCCTGTTTGTCGTAATGAAAGTTCCACTCCGGAAGTACAGGAGCCGTCTGTTAGATTCAACTTGAACTGTCCTTATGATTTTCCTTCCTACAAGAAGGTGAAGACTAGTGCTACCCTGACACCTGTTAAGTCCGTTGTTCCCTTGTCTGCTAAAGGAAAGAAGATTATGATTGTGGAAAATACAATCGGAGAATTTAATACCCTTCCATCGGTATTTGAAATCAAATCTAGCTCGAAGTCCGCAACATTGACCAGGTCACAAAGAAGAAATCACAGTCGAAGGATTCGAATGGCTGTTAAGGCCCTAATTTCTGAAAACGGGCCTGTTGGTGAGATTCCTCACCAGGAGGAACTTAGATTGCTTGAAACATGTCTGCTTTTGTGAGGGAGTAGGTTTCACCCATTAATGAATACTACAAGATATGAAAGTATTCAAAAAACTGCTGATGCCTTACCATTATTTCATGATCATGATGACGAGGGGAAACCAACTCTTATCACCAAAGTCTGCACAGTATTCCAGAGGTTGGCTATTGAAGAAGGATGTTTAGTGCTTGAACTGCTTAAGAGAGTGGGATGTGTTGTGTCCCCTCGAATGAAGAAGTAAATTTTGAAAGATGCCAATGCTGCCTGACAGTCTTAAAGATTTGTTGAAGTTTTGTCAGCTCGCATTCTCGTCAGATTCTGCCTAGGAAGTCGATTTGATACTACCATCGTCACCACTGATTTTATCACCACCAGGGCCGCCATACCAATACGGTTTAATGAGCCCGCAAGGAAAGATTGTGGAATGAAGCAAGGCTCCGAAGTATCAGACACTTTTGCAGCCATTGTTACCGAGTTTGATGAACAAAGGGGGGATGCCCAAGGGAGTCCTTCGGATCTCAAGTTGATTCAGGAAGCAATAATTGAGGAGAAAGTTAAAAAGCTCATGGCTAAGATTTCTGAGTTAGCCAAAGAGCAAGGGGTGGTCGTTGGTGATGATGAGGACTTTGATTGTAACGATTATCTCGATGAAGACTTTTGGATATTCATGTCATCGAAACTAGAGCCACTACATCTGTGCGCGATGGCCAACCCCCTGTTGAAGGGAACGCCGCAGATAATTTGCGCAAATCTATTCTACTAAGAGATGAGCAAATCATTCAAATGAAGAAGAGAATGGAAGAAATGACCACCACTATGGCTGTCATGACTACAGTTCATGGACAGTCCCAGTCACAGCAGTTAGCTTCTCCGAAAGTTAACCAGCCAGAGATAGTTCACATTACCGATGAAAGGAGAGAAGTTTTCTCCACTAATAGAGACGATCAACAAAAGAAAGATTCCCCACCAAGTGTAATACCGGAAAAGGATATTAAACAGTTGGTCAAACAATAAGCTCGGGAGGACTTTGTCCAATTTAACGGTGGTGCATTGATTTCAAAGGGTAGACCTTACCCAGAGGAGTTCGATGTTGTGCTCTACCCTAATAGTTTTGTGTCACCGAATCTTAAGACCATCCACGAGATCAAAAATCCCAGACAACACGTAGCACATTTTCAAGTCAGTTGTGGCAACACTGAAGGTAATGAAGCCTTACTCTTCCGTCAGTTTGTCAGCAGCTTGTTAGAGATAGCATTTGATTAGTTTGTCAAGTTCCCCAACGGATTAGTTAAGACATTTGCCGAGTTAGAGTAGTTTTTCGTAAAGAGATTTGCTGGAGCACAAAATCATGTTTCTATTGGAGATCTCAAAGTGGAAAGGCAAAAACCTAACGAGACTCTAGTAGACTATATCTTGAGGTGGAGATACCTAAGCATGAAATGTAAACCTTAGCTGCAGGAACAACATGCAATTTAGATTCTACTCAAAAGCCTCCATGGGACGGTAGCCTTCATGTTTAAGGGACTCACCATCAAATCTTTCGAAAAGCTACTAAGCAAAGCCAACAATCTACAAGAGGAAATTAAGCATATGGATTCCCACGAGAAGTCAGATAAGTTCATGTCAGAAAAATCCAGAACAACCAGAGTATTCGAGAAGAAGTCCAGAATAGTGGTGAAAGTTGATAAGGGAATGCAGCTAATAGAGATTCTGGCAAAGCATTCTCATCAGAATTCCAAGTAGTTATCACAGTACGTAACCTCAACAACAGACACAGTAGTATGACCTGTCTAGCCAACAGTCACACCAGGGAGGACCGCGCCGGGTAGAGGGTAGATGGGGTCCGACTCTTTCAGAACGAAAGAAGAGAGTATATTTTTTCAAAGATGAGGCTGTTCCAAAGATGTTTAGAAACTTAATGAAGAAGCCCGAGTTTAGATTGTCAGAACCAAAGAAGCAAGAAGAAGCTGATAAGAAAGAGCATCCCAATTTTTGCCCTTATCACAGGATGTTGGGACATACAATAGAGGGTTGTTTCAATTTCAAGGATTGGCTCGAGAGAATTTTTAAAGAAGGAAATATAACAATCCCAAAAGAATATTCAAAAGAGCCTGAAAGAGATTCTATAAATATGATTTCAGCTGAGCTAATCTCTCCATTAAATATGTATTCAGAGAAAGATAGATGGAACACAATTTGGAGTAAATCATCCAAGAAAATACTAGATCAGATTTAGACTGCTTCAGTGCAGGTAGCCATCCAGAGTCTACAGCCTACCCAACCCAAGTTAAAGATTTTGCCAGAGAAATCACCAGAACCAGAGAAGAAGAAGAACGATAGCAGATAGGGTAGGATAGGGACTTCCTCTGTTAGATTGGTTGTCATGGATTCGAGGAATAAAATCCTCGAACCCCTCACCATGTATGATTATCTTTTTGCCCCACCTAGGTCTTATGGATATAATGATTATGGTTTTGACTACGTTCTAACTATTTCTAGTGATAGCGTAAGTGACTTTGACTAATCTAACTCCAATCTCGATTCTCAAACCGATCCTCAAATTGTACTTAAGTCCAATGAACATGTTAACAAGAACGAAGAAGATATTGACAACACCGGTTAAGATAGCGTTGGAGTGAGGAACTGGTCCTCGAGTACCATGGTACAACACTCGCCATCAATTTGGATTTTTCTGATGAGGAAGAGACACCAAAAGTTTTCTCTACAACATCTCAGGAAGAAGAAATCACAGAGATAAATCTAAGAAGTGGTAAAGTATTATCCTCGAGAACAACTCCAGTAGATAAAAGAAAACAAATAGTCACTCGAGAAGAGCTACCTCCACCTCATTCAGTGGAAGAGCCACAAAACTAAGTAAAGATTGAAATATTATAGAAAGTGAATTATAATGTGCTAGCTCATCATAGGAGGTTGCCGACCAAACTAAGCATTTACGACACTCTGATCCTGCCAAAGAAGATGAGAGAGGCCAAAGAAGAAGAAGATGAGAGAGTCTCTGGTTACAACCTTGCTTGACCCAAAAATTTGCTTAGCTTAATTGTTCAACACATCCTTGGAGGAAGTTTGTTCGTTAAAAGAACAATCAAGGTTAACCTTCACAGATGAAGACTTGTTGCTCGATACCACCGATCACAACCGACCGCTCTACATCTTCATTAATATTGACAGATTTGTATTGTTTAGAGTTTTGGGAGATTCGAGAGCATAACTTAATAAGTCTACGGACGTTGGCATACTTGGATATTGAGGCTCAGGAGCTTACAACTGATAAGATGATGTTGGGTGGATTTAACCAGAAGGGAGAAAGCTTTTGGATCGATTACACTGTTAATGAATGTTGGAGAACTAGTAATAACCGCAAAATTCCACATCATCAGCGCAGAGATCTCTTTCAATGCTTTACTTAGACAACCATGGATTCACGAGCATAATATGGTCCCGTCATCTCTACTCCAGTGCATCAAGTATTTTAAAGAAGGACAAGAACATTTCATCAAATGAGATTTATAACCGTTTTTAGTTTCTGAGGTAGGAATCTACGAAGACGTCGCCTACTACACACCTTCAAAGAAGATTGTCTTTTTGTGCCAAATAAAATGGAAGACTCAGAAGAATCACAAGAGCAAGATCATTCAACTCCGCTTCAACGATCTACTACCAGATCTACTACCATTTCTTCACAATGAGCTGGTAGAGGTTCTTTCAGCCCATAAACTTGAGAACGAGGCTGGGGACGTGAACGAGGAAGAACCAACATGATTGTTAAATGGATTAGGTCGACCATTAGCATCGACATGAAAGCAAGTTCTAATGAAGAAAGCTCCGAGGACGAAATGATGACGATAAAATAGAAGAAACCTCAATTCTAGATTTATTTGGAAGATGTGGAGAAAAGTGAATACGAGTTGATGTAGGATCGGATCAACCACTACGTGCATGCCATTACCCTTACTCTGATCTACCCTCAAAAGATTGAGAGTTTAGAGGTCAAGGAAGTCTGTAGCGTTGGTTCAAAACCGATCAAATTTTACCGACCGATCAAATTTTAAACCGATCAAATTTTACCGTGCTTCCCCTTCTACTAGTTATAAAAATTATTTAAATTTGGAAGAAGATTATAATGAATTAATGGAATTACCTTTTGATTACTTTTTTGTTTGTGCACAAAACTTAATTCAACAGGGATATCTGTCAAAGGAAATGCCAAAAGATAAGTTACAACTCTTTGAGAAGTTATGGAATGTTAAAAGTTGAACTCTTAATTCGAAAGAAGGTTTTGGATTTGGTACTGTAGGGTCAGTCGATGACTCAGAATTTTGTATGGATGTTACTAGCGGATTGGAAGAGGATTGCCTCAATATAGAGGATGACTCTTAAGATCAGTTAATAAATGATGCTCTGCCATAATTTGAAGAAGAAATCAAATCAACAATTGATGAATTAAAAGAAATCAATCTTGGGACTGAGGAACAGCCCCGACCCATCTTTATAAGTTTTCTACTCATTGAGGAAAAATCCACAGAATTGATAAATTTAATGTCAAAATTTAAACATTGCCTCGCCTGGAGCTATGATGAAATGTCAGGACTATCAGCAGAGGTTGCAGTTCATAAACTTAGAGTAAACCGAGATATGACCTCAGTAAAACAAGCTTCCAAAAGAATGCGCTTAGTGATAGAGTAACATGTCATTACTGAGGAAAAGAAATTAATAGACACTAACTTTGTGTGGGAAGAGCAATACCCCACATGGTTAGCCAACTTTGTGTCAGTTAAGAAGAATAATGGACAAATCTGTGTGTGTTGACTTCAGAAATTTAAATAAGACATGTACAAATGATGAGTTTCCTTTACCGATACCAGAATTGATGGTGGACATCGCATCAATATATGAGATTTTTTCTTTCATAGATGGATCGTCAAGCTACAACCAAATCAAGATAGTTCCAAGGATGCAGTACTTGCAGCAATCAGAACGCCGATCAGAATTTTCTACTACGTAGTAATGTCATTCGGGTTGAAGACCGCCGGGGCAACACATCAACGAGCTATGATGACGAGCTTTGATTACCTCATTCACAACTAAGTGGAATGCTACATGGATGATTTGGTCATCAAAAGTAAATAAAGAATAAATCATTTGTACAATTTAAGGATTGTGTTTAAATGATTACGACAATATAATCTCTAGATGAATCCCTTAAAGTGTGCTTTCGGCGTCACCTCGGGAAATTTCTAGGATTCTTTGTCCATCAAGATCGACCCAGAAGATTAAAGTTATCTTGGAAATGCCTCCTCCCGAAACCTTGAAATAACTATGTTCCTTCCAATAAAAGTTGGCATATCTAAGACGCTTTTTTTAATCTCTCAGGTAGGTGTCAGCCCTTCTTGACATTAATTAAAAAGGACGCTAAATTCATTTGGGAAGAGAACATTTGGGAAGCTAAATTCATTTGGGAAGAGAAATGTCAGCGGGCTTTTGAGGACGTTAAACAATACTTAATGACATCTCATATTTTGGCAGCCCTTATTCTTGAAAAACTGTTGATACTTTGTATCGCGGCCTTAGACAAGCCCTGTTAGCTCTGTTCAATGCTGAGGGTAAGGAAAACACACTCTACTATTTGAGTCGCAGTCTAATAGCCACAGAGGTAAAGTATCCGCCTATTGAGAAGCATTATCTAGTTTTAATTTTTGCTACCCAGAAGCTTAGGTATTACATAGTTTCTCATAAGGTTATCTTTATTTCGAAAGTTAATCTATTGTAGTATTTGATGACCCGACCAACACTTTTCGGACGTTTAGCAAGGTGGTCGATGATTTTATTGCAATTTGATATAATTTTTGTTCCCCTCCGCGCTATCAAGGGACAAATTTTAGCAGATTTTCTCGCAGCACATCCACTTCCAGCTGGGTCCCCTCTTAATGATGAGCTACCAGATAAATAGATACTACAAATAGAATCGTCCAATGCTTGACATTGGAAAATGTACTTTGATAGACCTTCATCAGCTAGAAAGGACAAAGTATCAAAGGTAGTTATATCTCATAGTATATTGAGATTCTTCTATCACCTGACAGAGCCATGTACAAACAACGAATTAGAATATGAAGCGTTGATCACCGGGTTGGAATTGACAATCTTGATGGATATAACAGACATTGTCATCTTAGGCGACTCACAACTTGTCATCCAACAAGTTATCGAAGAATATAAGATTTTAAAACCAAGGCTAGCAGAATACTATCAGTACACAATGAAGTTGCTGGAACAGATTCCCAATGTGACTATGTACCGGATTTCTTGAGAAGATAATGTCCATGCCGACACTCTAGCAAAATATGCTAAGGAACTGGCATGTCCACCAGAGGATTCCACAGAAATTACAGTACAAGGAAGGCAGGTTCTATCTCGAATCGACCTCGACAGCCTACATAAAATCAGAAAAGAAGAAGAGATAATGATTGCAGTTGCTGACATTAATGAAGATTGACACAAACTGAATAGCTGTCGGAAGGCAAGTCTAAGGCATATCACATCACGAGAAGAGCAATGTCATATGTTATAGTGTGTGATGTTCTCTACAGGAGATCATTTGATCAGATGTGGCTGAGATGTCTAAGCAGAGCCGAAGCATAAAATTTCATCAAAGAAGTACACACTGAATTGTGTGGAGCTCACCAGTCAGAGCTAAGGATGAAAATGAAGATTAAAAGACTCGGATATTATTGGTCAGCAATGATATTCGACTGCATGGATATAGCCAGAAGGAGTCACTTTTGTTAAGTGCATGGGGTGGTCTTATAGCAACCTTCAAATGTGCTAAATCCAACTATTGTCTCGTGGTCATTCGAGTGTTGGGGCATAGCCATAATAGGTTCAATAGACCCTCCATCCTCTAAGGGACAAATTTATTCTAGCAGCTACATATTACTTCTTTAAATGGGCAGAAGCAGTACCATTACGGGAGATTATAACATAACAAGTTCTATAATTTTTCAATAGTCATATTATCTACCATTTTGGTATGCCGAGCAGAGTGATTTCTGACAATGTAATAACCTTTAAGCTCACAAAGATCAACAATTTTCGTTAAGCGACATGAGATAGACTGAAGATACTCTACAATCTACTATCCTAGAGCAAACGGCCTAGCAGAGGCCTTTAATAAGACACTCGTTCAAATTTTAAAGAAGACGTTGGACGAGAATAAAAGAGGATGACATGATAAACTATTAGAAGCTCTGTGGGTCTACAGGATAACGTTCAGAACTCTAACTCAATGTACACCTTATACAGTTGTGTACATGTCTTAGGTCGTACTGCCACTAAAATTCCAGACACCGTCTCTCTGAGTCACCGTTTGTCTGAGTCACCGTCGCCGCCCGAGGGCGTTCAAAGTTGGTGACATCGTTCTTGTTCTCAAAAGACATATTCTTGCTCACCGCAAGATATGTGGGAAATTTGAACCGACTTGGGAGGGACCATTTGTCATAGAGAAGGTCTATTTGGGAGGATCTTACCAACTGGTTGATTTTCGAGGCGAAAGACCTATGTTATCGGTTAATGACTGATATTTGAAGATATAATACACAACTTGACATTGCTTAAAATGAATTTATGAAAATGTTGCTTGTTCTGGGGCTATTTAGTTGGCCAGCGTCTGTGATTGGGTCCAAAGTTTTGTAATAAAATTAACCTCAATAAGATGAAATTTTTTGAATTTGCTCACTTTAATTTCCTTTGTTTTTAAATTTTGAAATTTCAATAAATTAAATTAAAATAATAAAAGACTTTCCCTTGTCTAAATTTAAAACTTGTTTAATAAGTTGTTCTTGTTTGTTTCTAATTTCAGCGCATTGATGTTTTTTTGTCTTCTGCAGAAAGATGTCGGGGCAGAAGCTGACTTTTGCTTTTAGAGATGACTTGAATCTCGCACTGAGTAAAGAAACGGCTCAGGGCAGCATCGTAGACTTTGACTTGGTCTTCGGTCAGGTCAACGTAAACTACGAGGGTCCCCTGATGAACATAATCAGTCGTTGGGAGAAAGAAGGATTACCATCACTGCTAAGGATTGGTACCAAAGAAGATTCTTCTCTAAAGAGGAGGCAAATAACGACACAAAAACATCCAATGGAAGGAACCAATCTCCTACCGTCCATGATCACTGCATCGATAGAGAATTTAGTCAGTGCCGATGAAGAAAGAGTGCCAGATGTGCCACTCAGAAGAACGCAACGCTGTAATGCTAACCGCTGCAAGCATAGAGCTTTTTTACGTCAGGAGAAAAGACGTATACAAAAAGCAAAAGTGACACTTACCCCGATTCCTGAGGGAGAAATTTATGACCCATGCATGAGGGAAATCTCTACCAATCCGCCCGCACGGAGGAGGAGTCAGAGTTTTTTGAAGAGCGGACACTGCTAGAAATTCCAGATGAACTTTGCAATGGTTGTCTGATGTACAACGTTGAAATTCCAAGACAAACATCGATAGCAGGAGCATTTGTGGAGTGCCCGAAATGTAATTTTCTCCATTTGGAGCACTACAGTACCTTTAAAGAATATACAACCGCCAATAAATGGTGTCAGGAGTCTGTTCGCTGATACTGAATCATATATTCCACTACATACAGAGCCGAGCCAGACATGGTTTCCTGCAGACATTAAAATGAGTGAGCAGCCCTGACGGCCGCAAAGGATTCCTACGACAGAATTAGAAAATATGAACAAAGTTAAGAAAAGAGAAATTGAATTTTACAAAGAAATCCAAGGGAAATTTGTCAACATCTTGGAAGGTTTGGAATTGGATACGGGAGTTTTCTCCGAAAATAATGAAAGAAGGATTCTCGACTCTGTATTCGACTTGAGAGATAAAGGTCGAGCCGGTCTGTTAATGAAAAAGACCTACTCAGAGCCGTAGAAATGAATGTGCAGGAAAGGCAGGATAACCATTCAGTGTGGTTGCTGCTACAACTTTGTCGAAGTTAGGCTAGGGAACCCCCCGGGTATCTTGAGATACGACGAGGTGGATCTTCTGCCTCCCAAGATAAAAAAGATGATCAAGAGAATGGTTAGGTGGAGTATACTACCGACAGACTACATCCTGAATAGCTACATAATCAACATTTATAATGAAGGACTGTATTCCTTCACATATTGATCACCATGATTTTATAAGGCCCTTCTGCACGGTGTCCTTCGTGAGCAGGAGTAACATTTTGTATGGAAAAGAAATTGATATTGTTGGCCCTGAAGAATTCAAAATATCCATCGAGATTCTGCTGACAATGGGTTCAGTTTTAATTTTGAAAAGAAATTGAGCAAATTTAGCAAAACACTGGATCCCCGGAGTACGAGTTTCAGTGACATTAAGAAGAATAGGTGATAGTAAAATACCACATGGATTTTGTCGAGACCCAAAATTGGAAGAGTTGCGTCCGTATGAGCTATGAGTTGGTTGTACCTCTACGTAAGCGTGAAAGGAATTCTTGTAATGGAGCATAACTTAGGGTATGTTTGGGGCAGCTGCAGCTTATAGAATAATCTGCTGATAAGCTGATTAAAAATAATCTGCTGATAAACAAGATGCGGTGGCTACTAAAAATTTTAATTTTTTTGGAAAAGTCAGACCGCAGCTAGAAAGCTGCCACCACACCTAAGCAGGTGCGGTGTGAAAATGCTGTTTTCAGCGTTTTGAAAACGCATAAGCTGCCAAAACGCAGTTTACCCAAACAGAGCAGGTGCGTTTTCAAAACGCCACTGCACCAAATAAGCTACCCCAAATAGACCCTTAGTAAGTCAGTTTGATCAGAAGCTCTCCATAGAGGACAAATAGATGGATCTTGACACTTTTTGTATTGCGTCATGATTTAGCAGATATGATATGACATGTATCAGATGTGTTCAGTATGTGATATGTACTAAGCATTTGATACTTCAAAATGTATTAAGCATGACATCTTTTGATAGCTTCATCATGCATTCAACTTGTACATATTCGAAGCAAATTAATGAAAATTTTTCTAGATTTCAATGAACTTGTTAAATTGCCCTTCTGTGCGACTGATAAAAAATCGCAGAACCATCTATTGGTTCTAAGTTATAATGAACAAAGAACAATAGAACAAAAATCTGATAATAAAATTTTAAAAAAATGAATCACTCAAAGAAAATTAAATTTTGGAAAATATACTCTGATAATTAAATTTGATAAAGACAATAATAAAGTGATAAATTTGTTGTCTTTGTTTCTCTCGGGTTCGAGGTTTCTCACTCTCCGTTTTCGCAACACGAATGTCTTTGTCTGCACCAATTAGTCACAACCTTCACGGAGTTTCACACTCTTCACAAAATCCCACAATTTTTTCCTCGCCACTGTCAATCTTCACATTCCTTATATCTATGAGCTCATCACCATAAATTTTTTACACTATTCTCATAATGTGTTTGGGATTAGTACCGACATTTTGATTCCCAATTCTTTGATATAGGTGTAAGGTCACCTTAAATTGAGTATGACATCCTATTCTCATCTTTTGAGATTGGTTTGAGACTAACTTAAATTGAGTATGACATCCGATTCTCTACCCAATTCTTCGAGATAGGTATAAGACCATCTTAAATGGACTATGACATCATATTCTCATCTTTTGAGATCGGTTTGAGACCAACTTAAATGGAGTATGACATCCGATTATCTACTCAATTCTTCGAGATAGGTATAAGATCACCTTAAATGGAGTATGACATCCTAATCTCATCTTATGAGATCTGTTTGAGACCACTTTAAATGGAGTATGACATTCGATTCGTTACTCAATTCTTCAAGATAGTTATAATGCCACCTTAAATGAAGTATGACATCCTATTCTCATCTTTTGAGATCGACTTGATACCACCTTAAAAGGACTATGACATCTGTTTCTCTACTCAATTCTTTGAGATTGTATAAGGCCACCTTAAATGGAGTATGACATCCTATTCTCATCTTTTGAGATCGACTTGATACCACCTTAAAAGGACTATGACATCTGTTTCTCTACTCAATTCTTTGAGATTGTATAAGGCCACCTTAAATGGAGTATGACATCCTATTCTCATCTTTTGAGATCAGTTTGAGACCACCTTAAATGGAGTATGACATCCGATTCTCTATCTAATTCTTTGAGATAGGTATAAGGCCACCTTAAATGGAGTATGACATCCTATTCTCATCTTTTGAGATAGGTATGAGGCCACCTTAAATGGAGTACGACATCTTGTTCTCATCTTTTGAGATCGGTTTTAGACCAGATTAAATGGAGTATGGCATCCGATCCTCTACCCAATTCTTTGAGATAGGTATGAGACCACCTTAAAGGGCGTATAACATCATATTCTCATCTTTTGAGGTCAGTTTGAGGCCACCATAAATGGAGTATGACATCCGATGCTCTATCCAATTCTTTAATATAGGTATAAGACCACCTTACATGGAGTATGACATCATATTCTCATCTTTTGAGATCAGTTTGAGACCACCTTAGATGAAGCATGACATCTGATTCTCTACTCAATTCTTCGAGATAGGTATCAAACCACCTTAAATGGAGTATGACATCCTATTCCAATCTTTTGAGATCGGTTTGAGACCACCTTAAATGGATCATGGCATCCGATTCTCTACTCAATTCTTCGATATAGGTATGAGGTCACCTTAAATGGAGTATGACATCCTATTCTCATCTTTTGAGATCGGTTTGAGACTACCTTGAATGAAGTATGACATCTGATTCTCTATCCAATTTTTTGAGATAGGTATAAGAAAACCTTAAATGGAGTATGACATCCTATTCTCATCTTTTGAAATCGGTTTGAGACCATTTTAGATGGAGTATGACATTCGATTCTTTGCCTAATTCTTCGAGATAGGTATAAGGCCACCTTAAATGGAGATAACATCCTATTATCATCTTCTGAGATCAGTTTGAGACCATCTTAGATGGAGTATGACATCTGATTTTCTTCTAAATTCTTTGAGATAGGTTTTGACCACCTTAGATGGAGTATGACATCTGATTCTCTAACCAATTCTTCAAGATAGGTTTGAGGCCGCCTTAAATGGAGTACGACATCCCATTCTCATTTTTTGAGATAGTTATGAGGCAACGTTAAGTGGAGTATGACATCTTATTCTCATCTTTTAAGATCAGTTTGAGACTACCGTAGATGGAGTATGACATTCGATTGTCTACTAAATTCTTTGGGATAGGTTTGAGGCCATCTTAAATAAAGTATGACATTTTATTCTCATCTTTTAAGATCGGTTTGAGACCACCTTAGATGGAGTATGACATCTGATTCTCTATCCAATTCTTCAAGATAGGTATGAGCCACCTTAAATAGAGTATGACTTTTTATTCTCATCTTTTAAGATCGGTTTGAACCCACCTTAAATGAAGTATGACATCTGATTCTCTACTCGATTCTTTGAGATAGGTATGAGGTCACCTTAAATGGAGTATGACATCCTATTCTCATCTTTTAAAATTTGTTTGAGACAATCTTAGATGGAGTACGTCATTCAATTCTCTACCTAATTCCTCGAGATCTGGGTGAGGCCCTCTTATATGGAACAAAGCTTTCGATTCTCATTCCAGGATTGATACCCAAATTTTAATTCTCATTTCGGGGCCAGTACCTAAGTTCTGATTCCCATTCTTCGAAACTGTTGAAATTCAAATCAACGTTAAAGTTTTCTAACATCAAATTAAAATCAAACCTTTGTTGTGATGTTTACGTTATCTCCTTCCTTTTTCCCTAGCGGGAGTCCCTATTTACTCCCAATAGGAAACCTTCTACTTTTTTTCGTATTGTTCTGTGTGTGTTGACTTAGGCAGTTGTATTGGTTTTGTTGATCTCTTTGGTCAACGCTAACGCGTGCGGTGTGTTTGCCCGACACACCACACCTATTGGGGTTCCATTTGTTGACCTCACTTTTGGTTGAGGTCTAGTCTTTCCTCCTTAGTAACCTAGGGTCTAGCCATAGGATTTTCCTGTTGACTATTCCTAGAGGATTAGAAAGAAACCCTCACCATTAGAAACTCTAAACTCTTCTTTGCTCAACTTGAAGTTCCACATGTTGGTCCTAACCTCTAGCACTTAGTAGGTGGGGTCAATGTGCGGGGAGCTCAAGGGGAGTCCCCATAGGATTACTTGGCCTTATGGTTTACCCTCAGGTGGGTGGTCTTTGTTGGCTTCACACAAACGCTTGCACATTACACTTCCACTCACAACAAACCTACTTAACTTTGGTCCCTTGACCATTTGGGAGACTCATGTAGATGGTCTTCTAGACCCACTAGCCCTAGGGTAGGGTTTAGCTAAGACCAGTACATGAAGAACCCAAAGTAGGGAATTTTATTGGTTCATGACTCAAGTAGGGTGGTTAACACCCCAATTTTATTAAAATACCCAACTTAGCCTTTTGCCCCCAAATCTACCAAATTTACAAAATTACCCTTGAAACACTAGATTTGACCAAAATTCTCAAAATTACCCAAAATACCCAAGTTCTTTCAAAAATCAGCTCAAACCATTTGAAACCACCCAAATTGACCAAAACTCCCCAAAAATTTTCAAAATTACCTAAATACCCTTCATTTTGCCAAAATTACCAAAATACCTTTGATGACCCAAATTGTCCCAAAATCTTCAAAATCATTTCAATTGTCCCCAAAATGAATTTGAACCACTTCATTGAGATTAATTTGACCAATTTGACTTATTTTGATCAAAAGCGCCAAATTGCCCTAAAAAACTTAATTACCTCAATTCAATCCCAATGTCAAATTTGATACCAATCTTCCCCCATTTTAATTTTAAACTCAAAATCATCATGTCCAAGCTTGATTGAAACCAAATCCAAGCCTAATTGACCCACATTTGAGTCCAATTTCAACCCAAAGAGTCCAATTTCAACCCAGTCCAATTTCAACCCAAATAAAAAAGGCCCAATTTTACCCTATGCCAAAATCTCACCAAATTGAACCACCAAATCAATTCAATTGCCCCAATTTTACATCATAAACTCTTTACAACACTTCCCAACATCAAACTAAACCTTCAATTGGCCTCGGTCAAGCCTTAATTTCACTCAAAATCAACCTTGGACCAAAACCCCTAATTTTGCCTCAAATTAGCCACGTCCCCAAATTCCACCAAATTGAACTCCATAACCCTGAAATTTCCACCCACTTAATATCCAAAACTCTTCATGACAATCACCCACATTAAATTGAACCATCAATTGGGCCATAGCCAAACTCTAGCCCAACTCAAACCCAAGTCTAACCCATCATCCCAAAATTGGCCTTGAGCTAAAATTCTTCAATTTGAACCTCCAAATCAATTCAAAATCACTGCAAACCTTTTCTAAACTCCTTGTGATAATGATATATATCATCTTGATCAATCAATTAAGCTCAATGTCATGACTAGCCTAACCTAGCCCAACTTCAACCCAAAATTGACCCATAACCCAAATGTAACCAAACTAGCCATATTGGTCAACCTAAGACCACTACAACCACCAAGTGGACTCTAGTGACCAGGCTAGACCCATCTAGCCCACCCTGTATGAGTCATGGACCGAAGGTCTTCTAAATTAAGGGATTTGTTTCTTAAAAAGACTAAGACAAGGAGATCTTTGCCAAAACCCATCACCAATTCAATTAATTACCATTAAGACCGCTCACTGGCTCCCTTGACCACCTGACCACCAGCTCAGGCCTGACCAGCCACCCTAGTTGCTGAAGGAGCCAAAATTGAGGGCCTCCGTACCTCAAATTGAACCCAATTGAACCTAGCCAATGTGTCAAGCCCTTATTGGTCACTTGTGCCATTCAGCCCTCCACCTCAGCTCTCCATTGCACCCACCAACCACGTCTGAGCTCTGCCCAGTGGCCATGGCTATAAATTAATCTCTTCACGACCAAAGGGGAGAGTGCCTAAAACCTAGGAAAAACTCTGTCAAAATCACACAAAAGCTTCTCCATACCTCTCTTAGTGGAGGCCCACTGTTTTCAGCCATCCAAATCCACTACCTTGAGCTAATTTATCAGGCTAATTCCTTGTTGAAACTAGGACATAATTCCCCACACCTCCACAGTCTGCCAAAGTCCAATTAATTGTGCACACACCATCCCTTGAGTGAGAGGAGTTGATCCCCCATAAAAGCCCCACCAAAGAGAGACTCTAACCTAGCTCTAGACCAACAGCTGAAATCTGATTTGGTCGAAATCATACCTAGACAATTCACTACAGCCCAGAAGCTCATCTGAAGGTTCTCTGGACTATTCTGCCTCTCTGTAGTAAGCTTGTTTACAACATAACTATCATACCAATATATTCTATACTTTTGAAGAAAAAATTCACTTCAAAATAGTACAATGAATAAAATACACACCCCACTTAACAATAAGGATCATGATTATTAAAATAAGTTGAAAAACTATTAAAATAACATTTAATAATATGATAATATTATTTTTAGAATGCAGATGGAGTACACGAGCTATGTCGTTCTCCAGGGATGTTATCCATTTCCGATCACCCTCGGTGGTGGAATCTGCCAGTATGTCTGCCCACCAGAAAAAGTCACACTTCTCTGTGATTCTTCACGGGCACCTATAGAACTCTCTCGTTGCTATGTGGCTGACGTGGTGTTAGTAGAGAATTCTGAAGTCCACAGTGGCACATAAATCCATGAGCTTATCTATTATGAATGCTTTAAAAGACAATACAATTGCCATAACAGAAGTAGTAATTGTTTAAAAAGTAATTACTTACAGTTTTGTGTATATGTGAGGCCACAAAGAACTCAATATATTATCCAACAAATCTTTCACTATATAAAAACATCAGACCTCATAAAAAGAGTTCTTGATTGCCTTTAACTCATGTAATACTAAGCTCGTGTGTGACACGTATGTGTATCACCAAAAAGGCCATCTAGAAGAACCTCAAAATTTGCAGTACCGAAAAGAAGAGAGGAACTTGGTTGTCTTAATTAGAATTTCATATGTGAAACTACCAACAATGATTAACAGACCATCCAAAAGAATTCATAAGGTCAAACTTCTCATTATGAAGCTCTTAAAACCCACCAAAAAAAAAACTAAAAAAATGCAAATGGAAAAAAATCTCTTACAAATAGTGTAAAAAAGTCAAACAATCAATATCAAATAAAGAAAAAATAGAAAATAAACATGAATTGTATAGAAGAAACAAGAAGCAATCTATTCAGCATCCAACAATGGCATTTTTAATATGCTCTCTCAAGAAAACAATTTCCCCAGCACCTTCGCCATCCTGGGTGCAACGTTCTTATGATTTTACCTTATCCTGTGGTATAGATTATCCTATGTGATATTCAAACTCTTCAGGTGGAACATGTAAATGATCATCGTCACCCATGTTGATTTCTATGCCAGTTCGTGAATGATGTCGTCCCATATAGTTGTTGAGAGTCATTATAACCACTACAATCTGCACCTACTTCAAAATGCATGTCTTCATATCACGCAGCATGATGTTTTTTTTCTTCCACACTTTGAATGTTCTTTCAATTACTTTGCATGATGAGGAATGTCTTTTGTTAAACATTTCCTTCCTGCCCCGAGCAACGTTATTGGATCTTTCAAAATCGAGAATGTGATATTTGGTATCCGGAAATGGCTTCAGATGCCCCCTTTGTAAATGATACATAACACCAACCAAAAAAATTTTATCTATTACAAATAAAATAATTAGTAATGAACTTAAAAATTATCTGAATATGATAAATAGTTGAACAAACCTAGAGATAGATGAGTGAAGTCGTGCTTTCAATTTCTTGTCAAAAAAGTGAATATACGACTTTCATGTGCACGTTCTTCCCAACTAACCATAGCAAAAGTAAAACGCATGTTAAAATCACATAGAACCATCACATTTTGTGTTGGTGATCCACACAGGCCAAAGAATGTGACTGTTTCATTATTTGATACTGTGCATCCACGTGTATTCCATCCATCACTCCAATACATTTCTAACAAATTAAAGAAGGTTGTGTGAATTATACTCCTATTTTTGACTTATTAATATAATGAGTAAAAAGATTTAACTTAAAAAATGGCATATACTGCGAGCCCTTTACAATCTTTTTGGAGTCCTGTCAAATGTTAGATTCTCTGGTTTGATAATCTTTGATGACAAACTAACAAGCTCCTTCAACCTCACTGAAAATTATATGCTGATTATTTTTGGTGAATGTTGAAATAGCTCCATCTCTCCATGGCTCTTCTAATTGATTCATTCTATGAAAAAGTGTAAAGAGTTCTTGCTAAAACATCTTTGGTTGTCATTCTAGAGGAGCCATGAAGTCCATGATTCCTATGTAACTCATTTTAAAGATCTATAAATATGAGTTGTGTCATACGAAATATGTTGCTGAAACTTGTAAGGTGTCCTTCATGTATCTCCCTAACCCATTTATCATCAATGTAAAATGATGTCATATAGGGAGACCGATCTACGTATGAGCTGTAGTACTCATGTATCAAACATACTGCGACCACAATTCTTCTTCTCTCTCTTTGTGAATTCATTTTAAACAAGTGCTCTGTTCATGTAAGACATGTGAATCAAAAAACTTTGAACAACAAATTAAAAAGTGTAAGATGAAAGACAAACATCTAGAATAGCTTTAACATTACTCCAAAGAAAAAGAAAAAAAACATCAAAATAAGGAATTCGATGAAACTACTAGAAAATAAATATAAATAGTGCAAAAATAACTTAATAAAATTAATGTTCCCTACTTTCATAAAAAAAAAAAACATAAATAATTGACCCTACAGTCAGAGGCCAACTTCTTGAAGTACTCTCTATGGGTAGGGTTCTCTAGCAACTTCATGGCATTCAAATATAACATGTCCTCATAAATTTTCGGAATTGCCTCCAGAACTCGGATAACCTCATCGATTGAGGTTGCTTGTGAAGTCTCAGGCATACTGGTGCATGATGCTACCGGTTTTGATATTTGGCTTTTAATGAAAGCAGCTCTTTTTTTTCTTTTTCTCTACACTTGGACACTTTTGACCTGCAATTGGAATCCACTTCTTTTTTGTCTGAGCTTGGGCCTTCACCAGAGACAATTTCTTGCTCAACATCCAATTTCTCAGATATGTCTGCAAACTCTTGCTCGCTAGGGGTCCAGAAATTAGTCTCCATTGCCACAACCATGTCAAGCATACAGTCTAACATTTCTTTCATATCAAGGTAAATTCCACCGGGTTTGAATTTCTTTGCGATTGGTATTTTATACGATGTAAGGGAAAGTAGATATGTTCATACAGTTCAGAAAGAGAAAGTAATGAAAAGAAAGTATCTCATGGATATATTGATACCTCCAATTTTTCAGTCCACCATTCCTTCGAAGCATTAAGGGTCCGTTTGGGGCAGCTTGTGCGTTTCAAGATAAGCTGCTTATCCTGAAGCGCGGCTCGCGGGCCGGCCGCGGGGGTCGACTTGCGGCCTGCTTTTAGTGTAAAAACCCAAATGCTGTTTTGGATAAGCTGACAAAACGCGCGAACCAAACAGTACGGAGGCGTTTTGAAAACGCCGTCCGCACTTATAAGCTGCCCCAAACAGACCCTAATAATCCTTTTGATTGGGTCCCAACTCAATCCCATGAATTCTCGTTTTACTTTTTTCCATAATTTCCAATCCCATTTCAACTAATCCCACTTGTCTTTTTGTTTCATCCTATTGTATATCATTCCTGTCATTCTCTTGAACCTCTTAATAATATTTTGTCACATTTCTATGTTAAAATAGTTGAGGGTCTATTGCCCAGTTCGACCTCCATAAGACAGAGGTCGCAAAATATGGTTTTGACTTCCTTATCCCACATAGCTGATGAGCCGATTTATTTTGTCTTAATCATTATTTTACTAGCATAGAAAGAGCTAAGCATAAATATTTCACAGAAGAAGTAATTAGTATAAATCACAACCACACGCGAACACCTCCACAACCACACTCTACAACCCCACACCAACACAACCACACAACCTCACAACAACACTTGCACACTTTCACACCCCACACACAATCACAGAAATACACAACCAACAACTCCAAAACTCCACACCACACACAACCACACCCCACAACTCCACACCACACACAACCACACCGCATAACTCCACACCACACAGCTTGACAATTCCACACAACTCCGCACTTACAACTCTACAACCACGCCTCACCACTCAACACCACGCACAACCACAAACACCCACACCACACAAATCAGACCACACAGCTCCACAACTCCACACTCACAACTCCACAACTCCACTCCAACACAACCACACAACCACACAACCTCCAGACAACACACAACCACACACAATTACACAACCACACCAACACTTGCACACTTCCACACCCCACACACAACCACACATCACACAACCAACAGCTCCACAATGTCAAACAACACACAACCACACTCCACAACTCCACAATTCCACAACTCCACAACTCCACACCACACTAACAACCAACCAACAATAATATTCAACCAAACTACCACAATAAATTTTCTTCATCGTCGCAGTAACCACCACCAGCAATACACCACCAAAATTCAGTCAACCCACATGTAACAACCACCAATAATCATCACAGTAACTACTAAGAGTCTGTTTGACATAGCTTATTTGGTCATTGGGCATTTTCAAAACACCGAAGCCTCGTTCGATTACCGCGTTTGAAGGAGCGGTCAGGATGCGCGTGTAACTATTTACGTTATATCATAAGGGAACGTTGGCCGTGGACATAACCCCACATTCCACGTTTCGTCTCAGCTTATTACCTATGAGCCTCTGATTCCATTTTCGTTCCCGCATCGGTGCCCTTGCCTTGCGACCGATTTTCCGCAGCGATATCATTTCTCGCCCCTTGATTCTGTCTACCCTTCTCCTCTCCCATTCCCGTCTGTGGTCTGGTACCGTTCCCTCCTAGATCTTATGCATTTGAAAAAAAATTTCGCAGGTAATCTCTCTGTATTGCACGAGTCACCTATGGTATTGTACAGTCTTTTTTCCTTCTCTGCGAAATTTGTTTCAGCAATTTTTGGTTTTGGTATGCCCGTTTCCTACTAGGTTTTTGTTAACCCTACTGTCTTTGCAATTGTGAGAAATGCGCATTGATAAATTTTTTGGTGAATGCAATTAAATTGAGAAGATGGCTATGAACTTTGAGAAATACAGTTAGTTGTGAGAGTTGGTATTAAGGGATGTGAAGGAACTTTTTTTTATTCAAGGAGATGAGGGTACTGATTGCCCATGCTATTAAGATAGGTAACGATGAGAAAAATACCTATTTGATTAATAAGTTTAATTCTTAGGATGCTGTGGTGGAAAATGTTGACAAAGGTAGTTTGGCGATGTTGGTAAATGTTGTTTCTTCTTCTAGTTCGAACTCCTATTTGAATAAGGGTGATTTGTCTTTGATTCAGGACAAATCTCTATAATTTTTAAAAGTGGTTAGTAATAGATGCTTTTATTAAACCTAGGAAGGATAATATGGAAATTTTTCTTCTTCTTACTTGAGTTGAGCTCGAAGAGGAGTGGTTAATTGAAAAAGTAGAGAAGGATTTAAGAGGTATTAGAGAGCTTAACTATTAGGGGTCGACATTATGAATCTTTTATTTGCCACTCATTTCATATTGAGATATGTATGAAACTTGTTCATATATACTAAATTTTATCAGTTTTATTGAGCCTCTTTTGGCTTTACAGAATAATGAGAAGCAAAGTAATAACTTCTTATTAATGTGGACATTTTTGGTAAATGTTGTTTCTTCTGCTAGTTCTAACTTCTATTTGAATAAGGGTGCTTTGTCATTGATTCAGGGCAAATCTCCTTAATTCTTAGAAGTGGTTAGTTATAGATGTTTTTATTAAACCTGGGAAGGATAATATGGGAATTTATTTTCTTTTTACTTGAGCTGAGATGAAAGAGGAGTGGTTAATTTCAAAGAGTGGTTAATTTGAATTATTGTTGTTTATGTTGGTTGTAATAAAGTTGCCAGATGGGAGCTCTTGAAGCAGTTACATTAAGGAAGCTTGCTTAGTTGGTGTCGATTTTACTATCATCACTTCTACTCGTGAGAAAAAATGGAACTCGCCTCCCAACCTGAATCTGCTCACTGATTTTCTTGTGCTATTTTTGATTTTGGAAGCTTGGTTATATAATTTCTCTCAAAGCAGTTCTATTAAGGAAGCATTTATATTCTCTTTAGTTGGTAGTGATTTGAATCCTAACCTTCTCAAGTGTGTGAAATGTAGTTAACTGCAATTTTACAATTTCACCTAGGTACTTATATATGTTGCTTAAAATATGCAAGGTGATGGGTGTAAAGGGGATCTAGACAGAGATATGTTGTTTTGGTCTTTAATTTAGAGTGTTTCATTTGATTCCCTTCCCTTTAACTAGGCTCATGTTTATAGAGATATAAATTGTTAGATTCCATTTTACAAGCATATTTTCATTTCTTTTTATAGCAACATTTCTCATGTCACTGTTTGGAGATGTTTTGTATGAGATAGTTTGTTAATGACATAGTCTTATGAGGGAATCTTTGGAAGATGATTCTCTATGATTGGGAACTGCTGATCATCTTAGATGGTTATACATCTTTTTAATTTTGCAGATTTTTGATGCGATAGTTCACTCTTTTGAATTATGGAGAGTTTTTGAATTTTGCAAAGCTTGAATTCTATAGAGCTTTGAATTCTTCAGAGCTTCAAATGTTTGTTCATTTGAAGTATATGGTGAGCCTTGATGGGGAAGTTGTATCTTGCTTTCCTAGCGTTGAACAAGTGTTTGATATAGGGGAAGCCATTATACTGAAGCCAATTATTTAACAGTGAGACAGAGGCAATAAGGATGAAATGTCTGAAATCATGTTGCTCTGGCAGATTTTTGGGATTTGCTTTTTTTTTGGCTAATTGTTGTTCTGTTTACTATAGATGCAGTGCCTGTACCATGCATAATATCAGTATCTGTTTTGTATTTCTTGCGAGCCTCTCTGTTTTGCAAAACTATAGATGCTTTCCCCCATTCTATTGTATTTTTTTGTTCTTCTGGTTCAATGTATTGGATGTTGATGGTTCAAGGGATTCTTCTAGTATTGCTGGCAACCTACTATCCGAATTTGATGACCATATTGGATTGTTGGAGTTATGTCATTTACTTCATATGCTGAACATATTGCATCTAGTTTTTTTTTTACTTGCAATTATTACTTGTACTTATATTTTAAGTTTCTTATAGTTTCAACATATCTAAGACGAATGAAGGGGGTCCGTCTGCTATGTGGGATAAAAAAGTAATAAATATTTTTTGCAATTTCTGTAGTAAAGAAATAGAATTCGGAAATAGACAACCACTTATTTTAAAAAGGAAGGTTGGCAAAATATTGTGAAGAGGTTCAAATAATTGACTGGAAGAGATTACTACAGACTCAAATTCCAAAACAAATGAGATCAATTGAAGAAGGAATGAAAATTTTGGGAGAAGATGAAACGGGGATCTACTAGGTTTGGTTGAGTTCCCATTAAGCAGACAATCAATGCTCCAGATAAATGGTGGGTTGAGAAATTAGAGATAATTTTTAAATTTATTTACTCTTAAAATGTTTTGGTTTAACAAATAATTCCTCTAAATCCCCTCATTAATACAATGTTACAGACAATGTTGACAGCGAAAAAATATAAACAGTGCAGAATTGAGTCGGAATTTGAAGATAAACTTGACATAATACTTAAGAGGGTTCTCGAGATGGGAAAGCATGCATTCAACCCTAATGATATAGGGTTTTAAGGCATACCAGATGACTTCCCATCTGAGCAGGTGACAATTGACAAAGAAGTGCATAGTATTAATCAGAAGGAGATGGGGGAGTCTAGTTCACTATTGAAGAGTCCCAAGCTTGGTAAGAGGAAGAAAGAAAAGGACAACATTCGGTCGACTCATTGATGCTTTTGTAGCTCCACCACGTGCTGCACTCCCTGACAACATCATCTTAGAATGTGTTGGAGCTTTGGATACTCTTCCTGAAGTAGTTGCCAATATGTGATTTCATGCAAAGTGTGTAAAAAAGCTTGAGGATCTTACCCGTAGGCATATATTCATGGCGATGCGACCCGAATTGCGCGTCGAATATTTGCTTGTTTTGGTAGATTAATGAGTCTTTTTTATATGTTGACTTTTTTATTTTTTTTTGTTATGTACTTTTAAATGAGTCATTTTAATATGTTGATGTTTGTAGTCATTTTTTTATGTACTTCTAAAAACTTCTATTTATCTTTTAGAATATACGTTTTTAATTTGATGTGTAATTTATAGTCCTTGATGTTTTCATTACTTATTTTTGCTGATATTATGCCTTAACAATTTCTTTAACACTTACATTTTTTTCCATTAGGATGGATCCGCAACAAGAACTCCATAAAAGAATGTTATGGGCTGCAGCTATTGCAATATTGTTGTTGGAGTAGTACCGATCTAGCAGTGTTCGCGTACCCCGCATGACATACAGATTTGTTGGGGATAAATGGGTAGGTGAAATACTTTCTAAACATCCAATAAGGTTCAGCAACATATTTTTGTATGACTGCTCCCATTTTTATGGGTCTCCTTCATGAGTTATCTCTGAAGCATGGCCTCCAAGGTTCTTCTAGAACGACGAATAAAGAGATGTTGGCTATAACATTATACATTCTGCAGAATGAATCAATTAGAGGAGCTATTGAGAGATTTCAGCATTCATCAGAAACAATTACCCATTATTTCTCCAAAAGCGTACAAACACTTGTTAGCTTAGCAGCTCAAATCATTAAGTTAGAGGATCTATCATTTGTTACTACTCCAGAACAAATTGCCAACGATCTATGTTACAAGCCTTATTTCAAAGTATCTTTTATTTTCTTTAAGTTACTTTCAAAATATAATTAGTTTATGACAGTGTAAAACAGAACTGTATAGTTGTAATTGACGGTACTCATGTTGATGCTCAACTACCCAACCACGACAAGGGAGCGTACATTGGTCGAAGTGGTTCAACAAATCAAAATGTCATGTCAGTATGTGACTTTAACATATGTTTTACTTTTATAATGGCGGACTGGGAAGTGAGTGCACATGACAGTCAAATTTTCTTCTATGTAACTAAGAATAGATAACATTGTTTCCCTCACCCGCCTTCAGGTTTGTTTTGCTTTGTAAACGTACTAGTTATATGTATTATTTGTCATTAATAGTGTCTTTCATAACAGAGAAATATTATTTGGTTGATGTAATATCCTATGCAATGTTGAATATCCTATGCAGATGGACTACCTGAAGCCCTATTCGGACACCAGATACCATATTCCTGGTTTTAAGATAGCAAGTGACATCATTCGTGGTAGAAAAGAAATGTTTAATAAACGTCACTTCTCTCTACGTAGGGTAATTGAACAAAACATTTGGGGTTTGGAAGAAGAAATAGATCATCCTAGGTGATATGTCGTCATCTCCATTTCCAAAGCAGATGCATATTGTGGTGGCCATAATGACACTTCATAACTTCACCTGACGACATCCATCTCAATCAGATACAAACTTTAGTATGAATGATAATGATGAACTCAATGTCTCTGAAGACCCATCATAATTTGTGGTTGGGCCTTCATTACCTTAGGATGAGATAGGCTCTAATGAATTCGAAATTCATGACGTTGAGGGTGTGGCCGAGATCTGACAAATGGTTTCCTTTTTTTGGACAACTATAACAACATGAGTTCCAAGATTTCGGGGACCAACGGTGTTGTCTTGTGTTACTGTTGACTACCAGCTCTATCACTCACGTAACGTCAACCTCACAGCAGTGGGGGATAGTTCTATGGTTGTGGTAGGGTCATTTTAGCTCATTACGTTTTTTTTTGGTTGGGCCGACAGTCTAACATGTTACACTGCCAACAGTGATTGAGATACGATAATTTCCTATGGTGACAGTGTAGCTAAGGACAAACATAGTCAGAGCTTTAAATTGAATATTTTAATATTTCACGTTGTAGTTGTAATTGTATTTATCTTTATTTTATTTCTTCTGATACTCACGATAGTGTGAGCACTCTATATTATCCTTTTGAATTGATTTGTGATTATTTGCGTCTTTTATTTTATCTATTTCTATGCTCATTCAGTTCAGTTGCAAATAGCTTCACTAAATATAGGCAAAATGGTCGTTTATCCAGCAAAAACTGTCAATAAGTTGTTCTGCATAAACTCCCCCAAATAACAAGTCAGCTTATCTTGATAATCTGCAGATTAACGGATTATCAGGATAATCTACTTATCAGCAGATTATACATAATCTGTAGCTGCCCCAAATAGACCCCAAATCAATGCACCAAGATTGTCTTAACAAAGTCTCAAAAACCAACATTATCACCAAAATTATAGAACGAGCCATCACCACATCACCTAACAAAGAAAATATGCATATCACCAAAATTATACAACCTCCAAAATCCTGCATTGCCTTTCTGACCAGCTAAATCATCATCACAGTTTTCAGCAGCAATGCATTACAAGTAATGTATTTACAAAATTCATATGAAATGCCATCACCCCATCACAAATAAAGAAATTCCAACACCAATGCAAAAAAAAAATTTGTAGAGATAGTAAAATCAGCAGCAGTGAACAACCACCCTAAAATTATTGATTGAATAGAGCTTGGAAAAGCTAAAACCATTGCAAAATCAAAATGTCAGGATAGATATGGTATAAAATACCGTGGGCCAAAGGAGACCTAAGGAACCAAGTAGAGCCAAAGAACGGAGGGGATAGGGTGAGCAAACTAACCACTAAGACAAGCAACCCCTTATTAACGAAGCGACATATCAGAATAGAGGAGGAAAGTGTAAATCTTACCTTTAGGGCAGAATCATGAGAGATGGGATCACGAGAATTGAGAGAGAAGCTTGGTCGCGAGAAATGGAAGAGGGGGGGTAGGGCACTAAAAGTCAAATGAAATAAATACGAAATGCACTGGCCACATTTTCTCAAAAAATTACCAAACCTCCTCCACGACGCTTTTATCAAATGATGAAAAGATTCTAGGGCTGTGTTTTTGGGCCACACTATGCAAAAAACACGGTGTCATTAAGCTTATGTGTGATGTTAGTGATTATGTTGTTAGAACTATCATAGGGCAGAGGGAAGATAAATTTCAGATATTGAACAACAAAAATAAATTTTATTGGTGTGAGAGTTATCAACTTTATTTTCACTAAGTGACGACAAATATTGAAGTGATAGAAATCCAATTACATTAATGGATTATAGAGTCCGTCTGATGGAAAGCTGAAGTTAGCATCATCAGTGGTGGTGGAAAATATGCAATTGTAGCTTGGCTAGAGTGGCGGCGATGGTTGAGAGAAGTGGATTAGCAATGATAGTGGTGTTGACGGTGTCAGCGGCGCGACAAAGGTATTGCGGCGGCGGTGACTGGGCGTTGATAATCTAATGATTACGGTGATGATCCAATTATAGTGTCAATGATAGTGATTGAGCAATGGTGGTTCAGTTGCAGCGGTTGAACAAAGGTGATTTAATGTTGAGGGCTCGTCAATGGTGGCGACAATATTAGTCAGACGAAAATAATTTGACTACAATGGTACCGACATTATCATTCAGGTGACTGGATGTGGCATTGAAGGCTACAGTGGTCGGGGGACAATGATCCGACGACAGTAGCGGTGGTCTACTGACAACAACGACCCAATGGCATTTCTCCGACAGTGGTGAAGCCCAACAATTCTTATGAGCATAGCTCTCCTTGTAGTTTTCTCCTCCATGTCTTGATCCCCTTTATAAAAAGTGGGACAGTTTTTTTAATAGATTCTGGGAGTGCATCATTCATAAATAATATTTTAATCTAAACCACTTAATCAGACAAGTATTTAAGGGTTTTACGAGTATTTAAGGGTTTTAGTGATGTCAACCTTAAGTGATGTTAGGGTTGATAAAATTTTCTCATTAAAATGTTTGATTTGACTATAAACATGTTAGATTTAGCGATCATTTGGTCATTTAAGGGATGACCTAAAACCTTGTTTCATATTTTAAGTGCATGTCATGTTAAGTGATTGTTCTGTTCTCACTTAGACTTACATTAGATTATTTTTTATGTCATTTGATTTATATCACAAAATATTTTGTTTGATTACAAATTTGAGTGCAGACAGATTTTTATTTGATTTTTTGAAACTTCTAACATTAGCCTTAACATGTATCGTGATTCATGTGTATATATATATATATA
>NW_018253419.1:166620-213026 GCF_001263595.1 Phalaenopsis equestris
ATATATATCTATCTATCTATCTATCTATCTATCTATCTATCTATCTGTGTGTGCGCGCTAATTTTTTAAAATTAAAAAAAGACTGGTAAATCACATTATTACGGAAAACAAATAATAAAAGTTGCATATATTGGTAACATATTTTCTTATACCTTCTAACCATTGTAATTACAAAATACGTTGCCTTATAATTATTAGATTCTTATATGCTAATAGTATTCTCTAGAGGCTAGCCGTACCGTTTCCAGATCACTCCACTGCCTCCTGGAACAAAGAAAACAATCATCCTCCCAATTAAATAACCTGTAGGGTGCTGACAAATGTGGCCAACTGCAGGGCTTCCGAAAAGTCGATCCAGATCGATGGGAATTCGCAAATGAGAAATTTTTAAGAGGCCAGAAACATCTTTTGAATGAAATCAAGAGGCGTCGAAACGTTGGCCAAACATCACAGCACCAGAATCCATCAGGAGCTCGCTTTGATCAATGGAGTCAAGTAACTGGAACGCCCTGCGTTGAAGCAGAACAGTTTGGTGTTGAGTTCGAAGTTAATAGGTTGAGAAGAGATCGTAAGACTTTCATTGCTGAGATTGCGAAGCTCAGAGAACAGCACAAGAATTCTCAGGCACAGCTAATGGCTATGGAGGAACGCATAGAAGGCAGTGAACGCATGCAAAAGAATACATTGTCGTTCATGGCAAGAGCTCTTAGAAACCCTTTTTTTATTCAGCAGCTTGTACTTAGAAGCCGAAGCAAGAAGAAGCGTTCAGAGACCTTGCAAACGGCTGAAGAACTCCAAATAGTTTGGGAAATGGAGACTTTGCTTGGGTCCGAGAACGAATCAGTTAGTTGTAGTGCAGAGGAAGGTGCGGCTGAGTTTGAACCTTGTGGAGAGGAGATGGGGGAGATGAGTAATGTGATATGGGAACTGATGAATAATGAAGGCCTGGAAAGTACTAGAGCTGGTGGTCCGGAGACTAATACTAAAGCGGAGAAATTTGTGAAAGGATAGAGCCATTGGATTGATGTGACGCAGAATTACCCCCCATCATGAATAAACTCTCTGTAATCATGTATAAGAATTTATCTTCTATTTATGTCGGGAATTAATGCAAATTTTGAATGGATTTTCACTCTTTCTTTTAATTTATTATGATTCCGGGAGTGCTACAATTGAAAATAAATTTTTGTATATTTAATTTTTGTTTTGTCCTGACTATATATAGTTTTGGACGTGATTTCTCGAACTAATATATGCTATCTAACCTGGGCATGTATTTAGATTATATGGTCCTCTGTGTATGTTTTAGGATGAGAAAAAAAAACTTTACACGGATTAATTAATGAGGCTTTTAGCGTATATTTAAGTCATTACTGGTCCAACTGTCAATGCATTTTATAGTTTTTTAAAGCAGTAAAAACTAATCATTTATTTTTAATAAACTATGCATAGGATCGATGATATATTTCAAGACAAATAACTTCAAATGAGAAGTTCTTGATGAGTAAAATGATGGGGTAAACTTTTATACAAAAGCAAGATACAGTGTACACCTAAATTCTATTTTCTGAAAAGGTTATGGCAGTACAAGGTGGATGGAGATGGTACTCATAATTGGCAATTGATTTATGAATCACGAAGGTTGTTGGAGTCACTTTATTTATTTATTTATTTATTTTGAAAAAGTCACTTTTATTTTTCATTTTATTTTATAATATCTATGTTTATTTTTTAAAATAAAACTTGTTTAATAATTTATGATATGTTTTGCTCTTTTTAAAAATTATCAAAATAATTTTTTGGATGTGTTGAATATTTTTAAAAACAAGTTAATTGTACTTTGATTGTACAAATCTTGAGAAATGCAATGGGCCTTGCTTAAAAACAAAAAATGATTGCACTCGGTTTGTCAAAAAACAAAAGCGTCAAGTGTCGTTTTCTTTGGTCGTAACTATTTGTGGACTAAACGGAAGCACAACCCGAATGAAAGAATATGTGGCATCAAATCTGTGGGACACTCATTCATAACCAGCTCTCTCAAATGATTTCTAAACTTTTCATAAAGATGGTTAAAGGGTCCCTCGCGGAATATCATTATGATCCTCTGAAGAAGGCCCCTTGTCCAAGGAGATTTGTCCGTCAGAATACGGTGATTCACCATCTGCTTGATTAGTCCAAGTTCACACTAATGACAAGAGGCCTATACTAAGATTCTCTTTAGAAGGGCAATCGAAGGTCTTGCAATCAACTGTAGACCTTTCAACCGACCCATTGATTCATAAAGGACCCAATGACAACACCAACAAACCATTAAATGCCCTACCTCAAACAGTTATGATTATCAAATAATTTAAATGTCAGTTATGAATATTAAAGGGTTCTAGAGTCGGTTGTAAATATGAAAAGGTTTAATAATGACTTGTAATGTTCTTTTTAAATAAGGACAAACATGCAATGTTACTTGATACCCCTAGAACTTATAAATATGGGGTCATTTCTTTAATAAAGGACCACTAAATCTACACTATCTAAATTGGTGCTACTGTGAGCTCTATTTCCCCTCCTCTCTCTCTCTCTCTCTCTTTCTATTCTTCTCTTTCGTCCAATGCTCTATACTTTGGGTGTAATCTATAGGACAATTAAATTCAACATTCTAAAATGTATGGTGAGTATGGAATCATGCCATCAATAAGAAGAGGAGCATTTCATATAGATGGAACTCATCAGTAAGAAACCTCAAACATGGAGTACATGAGAGAATTTATGCAACAATAGATTTAGGACCTCCAAGATTAAATGGTGAGATAGATGTTAGAATTGACCAACATGCATCTTGAAGGAAGAGTGCATGCTCCCGAAGAACCAAATCCTCGGAAAGAACTTGATCCCCAAGCTAATGAAAGACTCAGGAGTAGAAAGAATTGAAGAGTGTGACCATCAGGATAGTGCTGTGTTTGCATCGAGTGTCCATGACTTGGGTGAGTGCAGGTCTACTGTTAGTGAAAGAATGTGTTCTCACTGCAAAACTCCAATTTTGAGCACCTAGAGAATTTCAAAGTTTGAACTTTGGAACCCTACAAGGTCATCACAATCCAGCCGACCACATAGCTTCTTTTGAGTTGTCCATCTTCCTTCTCAAAAACTCTGACACACTGAAGTGTTAGTTATTCTACACTACACTTAGATATTTGATCCCGTTAACGTCATTTTTGGTTGAAGTCTAGTCTCCTCTTCAGAAGCGTAGGATCTAGCCATATGACTTTTCTATTGACTATCTTAGAGGACTAGTCATGGAACCCTCACTATTAGAAATTCTAAAACTCTTCTCTGCTTATCTTGAAGTTCCACCTGTAGTTCTAACTTCTAGCACTGAGTAGATGAAGCCAATATGAGGGAACTCAAGGAGAGTCCCCATAGGATTGTTTGGCCTTAGGGTTAACCTTGGGTTGTGTGGCTTTGGTCAGTCATGCACACAAACACTTGAACCCCTCGCCTCCACTCACAACCTCAACCCTAACCTACTCCTACTTAGCCTGGTTCCTCCATTCACTTGGAAACTAATGTGAATGGTCCCCCAAACCTTTGCCCTAGACTAGGGTTTATTTAAGACCAACATATGGGTCTCATGGCAATATAAGGGTAATTTTATGACTAGCAGCTTTAATTGATCACATTTTATCCAAATACCTAATTTTGGCCTTTTGCCCCCAGACTTTCCCAAATTTATCAAATTGACTCTGAAACCCTAAATTTTCAAAAATTTCCCAAATTATCCAATTTTATCCAAAATCATTTCAAACCATTTCAAACTATCCAAATTGCCTAAAACACCCACAATTTTTCAAAATTCCCAAAATACCCCCAAAATTACCAAAATGCCTTTGGTGGCCCAAATTTTTCCAAAATCTCCAAAATTGTTTCAAACACTTCCAAAACCATTCTTGACCACTCATGAAGTCCAATTTGACCAATTTTGACCCAAACCCAAATTTTGTTCTTTAAGGCCCAATTACCTTAAATCACCCCAAATTTCCATCAAATTAATTTCAAAATTCCCCAATTTTAAATCTAAACTCAAATTTATCATGTTTAAACCCAATTGAAACCAAATTCAAGTCCAATTGAACTCAATTCCAAACCCAAATTTCAAGCCCAATTTTAACCCCCAATTTGACCTTAAGCCAAATTTCCATAAAATTAAACCCCCTAACCTATCCAATTTTCTCAATTATTGATTCCAAATTCTTCATAACATCCTTCTAGAACAAATGATAGCTTCAATTGGCCTTAACTTAGCCTCAAGCCTAACCCAAATTTAACTCAAGTCAAAATCCTCAATTTTACCCCAAAGTCCAAATTCCTCGAAATTAAACTTCATAACCACTCAATATTCAACCCAATTGGTTCTCAAAAGCTTTATAACAATGTCCCACACAAATTTGATCATTCAATTGGGCTAGACCAAAGCTCTTTCTAGGTCCAAACCCAAGTCCAAGCCAAATACCTAATTTAGAACCTAAACCATAAACTCACTTGGAGCCACATGTTTTAACCCACCTTGAACCACCTTAGCTGCCAATTGGAGCCTAAGAACCACCCTAAATGCTCTTAGCACACCCTAGAGGTGCCATGGTCCAAGGATCCCATGATTTGTGGGATTCCTTCTCATTTTTGGTCAAGTGATCAATGCTTGAGCTAAAGTGATCAAACCCCAATCCTAATCACCATTAAACCTCCTCCTGGTTCCCTCAGCTAGCTAGCCACCTCCCTTGGCCTGGTCGATCGATTTAGTGGTTAGAAAACCCAAAACGGAGAGAGACTTCCCCTTGGTTTGAACCCCATTACACCCATCCAATGTGGCTCAACCCCATCGGTCATTAGAGTCGTTTAGTTCTACACTTATGCTCCCTTCTCCACCCCCTCACTTGGACAATTAAGCCCTCGATCCCCCTCTATTTAAATTCCCCCTTATGGCTAAGAGGAGGGTGATTTCATTTGCTTAGGGAGAGGCCTTTAAATTGCTCACAGAGCTTCCCTTAGACTTACTAAGACCAATCTAACTATTTTCCCCCATTGAAACTCACTATCAGAGCTCAATTTTGAGTTTAGAAATTAGAACTTTTCTATCACTCCATTAAAATCCACCAAAGCTCAAATTAAACCACCCAAAAGCTTCCTTAGGCCAAATGAGAAACTTTCCCATCAATACCCCCCTCTATTGAGCACTCTAACCCACTTCTAGAACCAGGTTTGCATTACCCCCTTGATTGAACTCAATCCTAGGCTCAACCGCAGCTCAAATTAGTGCTTGGAGGAGCTTCTTGGAGTCAAAACAAACTGCTAAAACTAACCCAATTGAGGCCTCACCTCTTGGGCTAAATTATAGATCACAAGCCCTAAAATCGTGCTCAGATTCATAAATTATGAAGAGAATGTTAATTTCAAATGTATCTAGCCATATGGATGTGTTTATCTTGATTAGATGAAGCTATATCAACAAATCACGAGTGATTTGGTTGAGTATCGAGCAAGATTGAAGCATTTTAGTACGAGCAGTTCTCAGTTTTGAACATATGGGGACAATGAATGGATGTCGTGCATTCACGCGTGTATCAATTCAATGGCAAAGGAGTCAAACGAGGAAATGTTTCATAAAGAGCGGCCCATGTGGTAGTTGACGTGGAAGGCAGCGTTGATTCACCATAAAGTTACCTATTTTTTATGTATAATTTATGCTGAATTATTTAGGATATTATGTTTTAATGAAGGTATTTTTATGTTTTTGGTTGAAGGTATAAAAAAAAGAGTGTATGAGTAAAAAGAAGAAAAGATACATACAAAAGGAGTAAAAATGGGCCAAATAGAAGAAAAGTACCAACCCAGCAAAACTAGCGCCTAAGCGCTAAATGCAGACCTTAGCTGACACCTAGGCATGACGGTTGGGCGCCTAGGTGCCACAGTTACTTTCTAGAAGATTCATTGAATGAGGCCAAATTTTAAAGAAATTTTTTAAGCAACCCTTGGTCATTTTTAAAGCTCTATAAATATGGATTAATTATAAACGGTAAGGGAGTCAAATTTAGATAGTCTTATAGTATGTGAGTGTGTTAAGTGTGTAAGAAGTTTTCTTTGTGAGTCTTTGTTATTTCGTAAGTTTTTGAGTCTTGTAAATGCTATTAGAGTCAGAGAAGTCAACAAACTTCAAAGTAGTTCTTGGGAGAACATTATAGATAAGTATTTGTATCTTTATCCATAAGTTATGTATTATGGACTTTAATTTTATAAATATGTTTTGTTTTGTTATCCTCATGCTTCGTGAGTAATTTTCTTTTCTTTCTCCTTGTAATATGAAGTAATTAACTAAGTGTTTTTTTATTTTATTTAGAACTTCTTTTATTCCTAAAAATTGTGATGATATTTTTATCGATCCTTCTTACTTTAAAAATTGGCCACTTGTATTGATAAAACTTGTTGAGGAACTTATAGACCTGAAAGGGGCTAAGATTTCTTGACTTGTAAGTATCACATTCTACCATGGAAAGAGCAATCGTGATCATCTAAAGGGTTTTGCAAATAAATAGCGAGATAAGCTTTGTTGGGTGTAGAATTGATGTTTCTAGAGTGACGGGCTAGATTCTTTTAACAATTTGGTCTAGAGATTGGAACTAAAGGTCACTAGTGGGTCCTATAGAGAGGGCACGCTGGGTAATCTTAGAGTGAGAGACTAGAACCTACCCAACACTACTATACATGCAGACTAACTTTAGATTAACCAATGTTCTTTGAATAATTCAAAAGAAAGTAAGGAAATAGGTATGCTCTTATTTGTTACAATACAATATATAAGTTTCTAAGCAAATTTTGAAATCCTTCACAGATTATGAATTATTGGCAAGGAGAAAGTATCTTTATATATATTGTCTAAGTTATTACATTTACATTTATTTGCATATTATAGAATTTAGTAAACTTAATTTTCATCTTTAGATAGTTGTTGCAATCTTAAGTAAAGTTTTCTTAGAGTCAAAATTTCTATATGGTGTTTACATATTGTTGGCTTCCTCGTGGGATCGATACTGGGGTTTTTAAAAAAAACTCTATATTACTTGAAATGATATGTATAGTTTCGTAGTACCCCTAATGAGAAAGCTATTTCTTTAATCATTTTACATTTGTTCTCACTAGCCGCTAAATATAATTTGGGTCAAGTTATTAGCATATTAAGGAGTATAATTATTTGTGTAATTGTAGGGTCAAGTTTTTGGCATCATTCTCTGGGAAGCAATGGAACAACAGAACTTTCAAAGAGATATCTTCATTAGGAATCATTTTTAAAACTTTATTTTTGATTGCTACAAATTTTAGTTTTTAGTTATTTGAAATGTTCAAAAATTACAAAAAGTATAAAAATTTCAAATTTAAAAAAAAAATTTCAAAAAACCAAAAAAAAAAGATTTTAATTTTATTGCTTGAGTAATTTATTTTTTGAATTTTACTTTTTGTACTCAAAGTTCTGGATCTGAAGGTTTAGTACCCTATAGTTTTGAATTAGAAAGAGCCATAAGAAGAATTCGAAAGCAAAAACAACTTCATAATTTTCAAGAAATGGCAAACCCTCACAAAATAACATTGAAACTTTTACTAATGAAAATGAACATCAAAATTTACAAAGATCTTTAAGGGAATATGCTAACCATGCAATAGATGAAGTTCACTTAAGTATTCAAATCCATGTTGTAGCTACTAACTCATTTGAACTTAAATCTGCAATAATACAAATGGTGCAAAACAATCAGTTTGGGGGAACACCAACTGAGGATCTTTATTTACACCTTGCAAGTTTTCTAGAACTTTGTGCTACATCAAAATATGATGACTTATCAAATGATGTGATTAGATGTAGACTTTTTCCTTTTTCTTTAAGAGATAAAGATACGATGTGGTTAAACTCATTCTCACTTAGATCTATTAAAATTTGGGGAGAAATGACACAAAAATTTCTGGCTAAATATTTTCCTTCTTAAAAAACTTTTAAGCTTTGAAATAATATTACATCTTTTATTCAGTTTGAAGGGGAGTCAATTTATGAGGCTTGGGAATGATTTAAGGAACTCCTTAGAAAGTGAAAGTCCACATCATGCTTTACCTGACTGGTTAATCATTCAAAAATTTTATAATGGTTTAATAGGATCCTTTAGATCTATAATTGATGATGCTGTTGGAGGATCTTTATTGTCAAACATATTTAATGAAGCTTGTGCCTTATTTGAAGAAATGACCACTAATAATTTTAAATGGCCTTCAGAAAGGTAAATCCAAAAAGAGTGATAATGATTCTTTAACCATTTTAGTTGCTCTAGTTGCGTTGTTATCTACGTAGTTGATAACTATGTTATGATTTTTTTCTCAAATACCTCAAGCAAGTGAAGAAAATTTATTAGGACAAACCAATGATTCTCAATCATTAGAAACATTACATTTACATTAGAAACATTACATGCGGTTGCTAATAAACCTAATAACCCATATTCAAATTTTTATAACACATGTTGGAAAAACCACCCTAATTTTAGCTAGAACAATTTTGGTAGTGGAAATCAGAAATGGGGGAACAATCAAGCAAACCCAACAGGAAACTGGAATAATCATGATAATTCTAACTATAGACCTTCTCATCCTCCTAGCTATAACAACCAACAATTTAAGAAAAAGAAGTTTTCTATAAAAGAAGTAGTTTTGCAAATGGGTAATCATATGCAAAGTTAAAGTGCTATAAGAAGATACATTGAGAATCAGCTGGGACAAATTGTTAACGCACTTAGCAATGGACCCCAGTGAACACTTCCTGGTAATGTTGAAATTAATCCTAATGACAAAGGAAAAGAACAAGAGCAAATTAAAGCTATTAAACTTAGGAGTGGAAAGGAATTAAACATTGAAAGTCAAAAAGAGATTGAAGTTGAGAGAGAGATTGAAGAACCTAAAAAAACTATTTCTAAAGACCCAGAACAGAACAATCTGTCTCTCCAAATCTGTCTCTCCAACTATAAATGATTTAGAAAGACTATCACCGCCCTTTCCTTAAAGACTGAGACAGTAAAAGCTTGATAAAAAAATTTCAATTTTTTTGAGATAATTAAGAAGCTTACAATCAATATTCCATTTACATAAGTTTTGGAACAAATGCCTAGTTATGCCAAATTTATGAAAGATCTATTAAATAAGAAAAGGAATTTTGAAGCTTACACTATTGTAGTATGTGAAGAATGTAATGCAATAATTCAAATCTTCCACAAAAGCTTAAAGACCCTTGTAGCTTCACAATACCCTGTGCCATTGGAGAGATATTTTATGGAAAAACCTTATGTGATTTGGGAGCTAGTATTAATATCATGCCTTTATCAATTTTTTCAAGGTTAGACTTAGGAAATATTTCTCCCACTATTGTAACCCTTGAGTTAGTTGATCAATCTATTACTTTATCCTAGAGGATTTATAGAGATGTACTTTTTAAAGTTGATAAATTTATCATCCCCGTGGATTTCATTGTGTTAGACATGGAAGAAGATAAAGAAATTCCTATTATTTTGGGGAGACCTTTTCTTGATACTAGACGTCCTATGGTTGGTGTGTATAAAGGAGAGTTAACTATGAGAGTTTGTGACCAGGAAGTAAAATTTTATGTTCTAAAGTCAATGAGGTATCTTGTTAAGGAAAAATGTTATAGGATGAATATTTTGGATTATATCATCGCTAAACAATATCAAGAAAAATGTTAAGTCATTTCTGAAGAAAAAAATGAAGTGATATTAAATCAGAAAGGAATTTATAGTGAAACTGAAAGTTATATCCTTTTATATGAAAAACCTCCTAAACTTTAGATGAAAGTTTTTCATATGCATTTAAAGTATGCATTATTATGAAATTCATCTACTTTACTTATTATAATATCCTCAAAATTAACTAAAGATCAAGAAGAAAAATTATTGGAGACATTAAGAAATTATAAAAAGGCTTTTGGTTGGACGTTAGTAGATATTAAGGGAATCAATTCTTCAATCTACATGCAAAAAATTTTAATGGTTGATCCTCCAAAAAGATTAAATTTTATGATGAAAGAAGTGGTAAAAATAGAAATTTTAAAGTGGTTGGATGCTGGGATTATTTATCCAATTTCAGATAGTAAATGGGTTAGTCCTATTCAATGTATTCCTAAGAAAGGGGGAGTGATTGTTGTCATAAATGAAAAGAACAAATTAATTCCAACAAGATGAGTCACTGGATGATGAATTTGTATTAACTATCAAAAATTAAATTCCGTCACTAGGAAGGATCACTTTCCCTTACCTTTCCTGGACCAAATGTTGGATTGACTAGCAGGACATGAATACTTTTGTTTTTTCGATATATATTTTGGTTACCTCCAAATACCTATTGCTCTAGAGGATCAAGTAAAGATTACATTTACAAGTCCATATTGGACTTTTGCATTTAGAAGAATGTCATTTGGTTTATGTAACACACCTGCAACTTTTTAAATGTGTATGATGTCTATTTTCTGTGACTTAATTAAGAAAGAAATTGAAGTATTTATGGACGATATCTAAGTTTTTGGAACCTCTTTTGATTCAGGCTTAGATCATTTAGCAAAGGTTCTGAAATGCTGTGAAGAAATGAATTTAGTTCTCAATTGATAAAATTGTCAATTTATGATCACAGGAGGGATTATATTGGGACATAAAATTTATAAAAATGGTATGGAAGTGGATGAGACAGAAATTCAAATTATAGATGAACTACAACCTCCTAATTCAGTAACTGCTATAAGAAGTTTTCTAGGACATACTGGATTTTAAAGGAGGTATATTAAAGACTTTGCTAGAATTGCTAAGCCTCTTTGCCATCTTTTATAAGAAGATACTAAGTTTGATTTTAATGATGATTGTCTTAAAGCTTTCAATTTATTAAAGGAAAAGTTAATTACTGCACCTATCATTGTTTCACATGACTGGGAAGAACCATTTGAATTAATCTGTGATGCAATTGACTACGCTATTAGAGTTGTTTTAGGATAAAAATATGATAATATTTTTAAAGTTATATATTATGTCAGCAAAACCCTTAATGAAGCTCAAATTAATTACACAACAACTAAAAAAGATCTATTGTCAATAATATATGCTTTTAATAAATTTAGATTATATTTACTTGGAGCTAAATACATTGTTTATACTTGTTGACCTCAATTTGGTTGAGGTATAATTTCCTCCTTAGTAGCCTAGGGTCTAGCCATAAGACTTTCCTGTTGACTATTCTTAGAGGGCTAGAAAAGGAACCCTCACTATTAGTGATTCTAAATTCTTCTTTACTCAACTTGAAGCTCCACATATTGGTCCTAGCCTCTAGCACATAATAGGTGGGGTTAATATAAGGGGGCTCAAGGAGGGTCCCCATAAGATGGTCAAGCCTTAAGACTAACCCTGGGTGGTCTGGCCTTGGTTAGGCTAGCTTGCACACTTTCAAACATGGGGTAGTTAGGATGGCACACACCCTAGGACCCCTTCATTTAGGGTCTGTTTGGGGCAGCTACAACTTATCCAGCTTATTCTGATAATCTGCTTATCCTAATAATCTGGTGATAAGCAGCTGATCTGGATAAGCTGTCTGTCTGTTTGGTTTGTGAGTTTAGAGAACAGCTGATTCTGGATAAATAAACATTCTACCCCTATTTTGGATAATCTATTTAATTTTATTTAATAAAGTTGGAAAATTGAGTTGTATGTATGTAAATCTTTGCTCCTACCTGAAATCTCCCTTTCTTTCCCTGACATGCGCAAAGGAAAAGAAGAAGAGGGGAGGAGGCGTACTTGGGTGAAGCGTCACAAGAGAAAGCTCGCCAAAGGAAGGGGAAGTTGGCGGAGCCGGGAAGAAAGTAGACGCGAAGATGTGTTTTGATCATGAGGGTTTTCCGCTGGAGGAGGCGTACTTACCAGCTAGGTCTAATTACGATTGTATTGGTGTTCTCTGTAAAAGTCGTGAACGAAGATGAAGCTTTGGCCTGGGACAAGCGAGACTTCAGCCTGCGACAAGGAGGGAAGCTTCAGCCTTTAATGAGGAGGAATGCTTCGGCGAGGGATGCTTCGGCCTGCGACGAGGAGGGACTCTTCTCTCTCGACGTGATGAAGGAAACCCAGTAAAAATGTTTCCTAAAATACTTGCTGTCCGTGTTTAATGTAAAATAAAAACTCCATTTTCCTATAAGTTGTCTGAACATTGCATCCAAACGGTGAGGCTGCATTTTCAAAATGCCGCCACAGCTAATAAGCTGCCCCAAATGCACCCTTAGTCTTCTGACTCCTTTTGGAGAGCTCATATGGGTGGACCCAAACCCTTAGCCTTTGGCTAAGAGGGTTAGGAATAACATAGTGAACATCCAAAGTGAGTCCTCATATGGTTCTCATGACTTGAAAATAACTTCATGGCTTACCTACCCATTGTAGCCTAAACTTTCATCAAAATTACCAAAATACCCCTACAACCCTAATTTTTGCAAAAACTCCCAGAATTTCCTAAATTACCCTTTTTTTTCAAAAATCATTTCATAATGCTCCCCACGACCCAAATTGATCAAAATTCACCAAATTTCTAAAATACCCCCCGAATTACCAAAATGCCCCTCATGACCCAAAATTTCCAAAATTCCCAAAAATTCCAAAATCATCTCAATTGTCCCAAAAATTAATTTAAATCATTTATATAGACCCAATTTGGCCAAATTGACCCAGTTTGACCAAAAGCCCCAAATTTCCCTTAAAGGACCAACTTCCCCAAATTAGCCCCAATGTCAAACAAATGGACTCCAATCTTGCCCAATTTTAATTACAAATCAAAATTCAACATCCCTAATACCAATTGAAATAAAATAAAAATGCAATTTGACCCAATTGCAAGCTTAATTTCACCCAAACCCAAGTCTAACCCAAAATCCCCAAATTTACCCTATGTCCAAATTCCACAAAATTAGCCTTCCAATTCAATTCAAAATCACTTGAGATCCTTTCAAAACTCTTCATGACATCTCATTACGCCAAATTAAACATTTAATTAACCCAAATTTTAGCCCAAATTCACCCCCAATTTCTAAAGCCCAAGCCCCCCACATTTAATTCCAAAAGCCCAAATCTAAGGCCCACAAGGCTTGAAATTTCTTACCATCATCCATTTAATCAAAATCATTCCCTAAGTTTTAAATACAAGATTAAGTCATTCCAAATGAAGCCTCATGACAAACCCCACAAAAATACCCAATAAATCCAAAAATCCCTTTCATGCAAATTAACCAAGCCAAGGACAAGCCTTGAAGCCATCTCCAAGCCATAAGTGAGCCATATGAGCCTCTGCCACCTCACCAAGCTATTAATGGAAAAAGGAGGAGCCACTTTCAAGCTCCCTTAAAAAAGTTTTTAACCTTTTTAATGACACACTCTGACCGACCCATGCTTAGCCAAATTGGATAGGGACCTCTCCACACTACTTCAGCTGATCCACCTAACCTTGGTCAGCCATGGGGAGTCACCCAAGCTCATTCCAATGGGGCTAGACCCATGGTTGAACCAATCTAGCCCAAAGCACTTTCCACTTAAATTATTCACCTCTACCCATGCATAGACCTAATTGGCTTCACATTTACCCTCCACTGACTAACCTTAGTGGGATGGTGACCTAACTCTGGCCGGCCGGCAACATTGGCTGCCGGAAAACCTAAACCCAAGAGCTCCACCTTGGCTACAACTCAAAATTGAACCCATCTCAGATGCACCAACCCAATTAGACACTTACACCTTTCTTCCCTCCACCTAAGAAACCTCCAAGCCACCTCAGCCATCCGTGGTAGCCATGATGGCCTCCCTTATTTAAACTCACCCTCCACGGCCAAGGGCAGAGAGGTTCAAATTCCTTGGGAGACTCAGCAAAATTGTTCCCAGAGCTTCTTCAAGACCTCTTAAGTTCAACCCAACCATCTTCCCGCCCTCTTCACTACTGACCAAAGCCAATTTCTCAGGCTAAGTTTGAGCCTGAAATAAGACACCACTTAAAACTCCACCGAATCCAAATTAACTTCACCCAAACCATCCCCTGAGTGAAAGAAGAAGTTCCTCCACAAAAGCCCCATCACTAAACCACCCTAGCATAGACTTCAATCAATACCCCAAATCGGCCTCGATTGATTTCATATTTAGGCAATTCAACACTGCCCAAGGCTTCATCTAGGAGCTCTGTGGACTCAACTCAAGCTTCTGGAAGCACCAAATCGAGGCCACACCAAATCGAGGCCACACCTCAAATCGAGGCCACACCTCTTGGGAAAATGTATTGAATTCTCCCCTCAATCTGAGCCTAGTTTAATTCTCCATGCTTATAGACTCGATTTAGGAATTGATTAACCATATATATGTGTTCTCCTATTCTAGACGCATCTATAAGAACAAAACTAAAAAGATTTGGTTGAGTATCGAGGGAGAAACTAGGGTTAGAAGGTGGACAGTTCATGGGATGGGGTACTTGGGGAGGATGATGGAGAGCAGTCTGATCGCTCATGTATCGGACGAACGACTGAGTCTGCGTTGTACGATGTCTTGGTGCAGGAACAGCGGGCTGACTCAGCAGGCGGAGCCCAACCAGAAACAGACACTTGCACGGTTCGGAGCTGCCTAGGATGCGCTGGCGCTGAGTTGGATAAGTAAATAAATTAGGATTTTCAAATTTATTTAAATAATCAGAACTAAAAAAATCCATATCTTTTTATAGAAAAATCATAAAAATAAAATAAAAATACCCTCATGCACAGTGAACAAAGTAGAATAATGTGGAAATATTTCATATTTGTTTGATGCATTTGTGATTTTTAATTAATTAATTAGTTTATTTCTTTTTTGAATTCTCCATTCACATGGAAATTTCACCAAGGCATGGGACCATGGGGCTTTTGATCTCTTTGTTGTTAGGTATCTCCCTTGATTTTTCCAAGGTCAGAGAGCATCTCTAACCATAGATTCTTAATTTTCAAGCTAATGGTCCCTGTTTTAGTATAAAAATCATAAAAACTAAAATATTCATTAAAAAAATACAAAAATTACTTTAGTAGGTTAATTGTGGTCAGAGAGCCCTAAGAAAAATACAAACTTGGTTTAACTCATTAAAAATAACCCTAATTGTCATTAAACCCTAAAAATAAAATATAATTAAATTTGACAAAATATAAAAATAAATGGCACAAAAAATCATTCTCCACTACAATTTAATGTAAGAGGACCTTCCCATAAAAATTTTAAGTCAATTATAATTAATTTGACCACTAAAATTTATTAATTAAGTAAAATTTCATTTTTGGTACTAAAATAATTATAATAATTAAAACATACTTAAAAAAAATTACCAAATTGGTTTTGGGAGCTCCTTATGACCACAGGAACCTAAGAAAAGTAAAAGTGGAATTAAAGTAAATATTTCAATTTTAAGCCATTTTTCAATATGTAAATAATTAATAATTAATTAAAAATCATAAAAATTACATAATTGTTAAAATACACTAAAATGTCACATTTGGCTTCCTAATCACTTGGTACCAATTAAAATAATTCTCTTAATTTTCTAAGTCGATACTAATTTTTAAAGTATTAAAATGGATTTTCTTTAATTTTTCACTAAAATAATTCTAATAATTAAAATATAAACCTCAAAAAAATAAATTTTGTTTCTTTGAGTTTCTTGAACTTAGAGAGATTTAATAAAAACATAAAATTTAATTTTTCACTTATATAATATTTTATATATAATTAATACTTAAAACAAACAATTAATTCTAATAATTAAATTAAACCTCTAAAAATCATGACAATTAGTCCAAGTGGTCTCCTAACCTAGATAAACCTCCAGTATTTTTCTTAAAGATGGAGGTTTTGTTTTGAATGAGTTATTGAATTTTTATTAAAAATCCTTATTTTTGCATTAAAATAATTATAAAATAAAATAAATTCATAAAAATCACAGTTTCTCCTCTCAGTTTTTAATTAACCCATGAGTGGGGTAGTATAAAGATTTTAAAGTCATTTGGGTTTAATTTAATGAATTATAAAGTGTTAATGCCCTTAGAGCAAAATGGTAATTTTGAAATTTAAGTCTTAATTAATATTTACGCCTAACGAAAGGGTAAATGGGTAATAAATGATGATAATTGACATTTCTAGATGATTGAAATATAAAAGGGATAAATGGTAGTATCCAATCTCACTTTAGTCTCATTAAGGATAAATTTGTAATTTCATAAATTGATGAAATTTAGAAGAGCAATTAAATTAAGAAGATATTGAGGTTGGAGGTTGGACTTTGGAAGATCATAACCCACTAATTTAAAACCCCAATTAAAGGTTTTAAAATGATTTGTGATTCTTGATAAGGATTAAAAGTATAAATATTTAAATTTTCCTAAAAATTATAAATCTACCCATTAACTTTTAAGGGCTTAGTGGTGTACTAGGCTTAATCAAAATTTTGTCTAATGAGGTTTAGAAAATGACATATAAATAATTTGAAACCTTTTTAAAACACTACAAGCCCATATTTTAAAATAAAACCAGCTAAGTTTCTTAATTAAGCTAAATTGCCCCTAAGGGCTTTTACTAGTATAATTCGTAACTGAAACATCAAATGATAATTACCCCACATAAAGGGATAATCAAAACATCAAGGTTCATTGAGCGTAAGGATATGAATTGGGTAAACTACATACCAAACATAATAAGACCAAAATGAGCTTGAGACGATTCGAGGGACTATGAAATGTCTAGGGTATTACCCATGACCTTTCTATGATCCTTTAAGAATTTTGGAGGACACTTGGACATATTATGATTTGCTCAATGGAATCATGCCCATAAATGAACAAATTAGACCCACCAGAGTATGACATAGGGTTTGGCAGACACACTTCAAACCCGTTTTCTCTGCTTTTCCTACAAACATATTTTAATTCCTGAAAAATTTTATATATATATATATATATATATATATACGTATTGCAAGTACTGACCTTTCAGGATAACCACAGAATTGAAACAAAAACCAAAATTAAATTTTCTTTCTACACTCTACTTTACTGCCAAATATTATAACTGCTTGAATGTGCACCTTACTATACTTGCAAAATCAAGACTTTTTTAAGAAAATATATCAACATTTTCAAAAACCTAAAACAAATTGTTTCAAAGGTAACCATAAATCTTTTGAAATTTCACTAAACATAAAACATCCTTTTGAATTTATGAGTCCCTCTGAGGAGGTAACCCACGGTTGCTAATGAGATCTCCCTGGTTTAAATGGGTTTCACAACTCGTTTAAGCTAAGTAAATTCAAAATAGAGATATCAGAATGAGGGAACTGTAAGATCCTAACTGGTGTCGCTCTAATCAACTTTAACTCCCGTTGATTGAACTTCAACTTGTCATTTAAACCTGTAAACCTTAGACTTTAGGACTGCTATTTCGCCGAGGAGTCTGGAGCTAATTTGTGGGCAACCTTCTACAACATCGATCTAAAACATCATATCTTTTCTTGTAATTAAACAACAAGAGATAGGACTTCGAGCTCATCTGCCTAGTGCGATATAAATCACTCAACTTCTCTTTAAACCTTTGTATGACTCTGCTATATAATTTAAGCCCTAAATTCACCATCTAGATGAAAGTATGGAACTCATTGAGTTGAGTTTAGTAAATTAATTTGGAATAAGTGAATCCGAAGGAAAGAGGGGCCAGAACGAGGGAATCATAGGATCCTAACCGTTGTCTCTCTAATCAACTTTAACTCCCCCCATAATGATTGAATTTATACTTTTCATTTAAACCTTTAAACCTTAGAATTTAAGACTTCTACTTCACCAAGGAGCCTAGAGCTAGCTTTGTGGGCATCCTTCTACAACTGTGATCTGCAACAGTACGAGGATCTGAAATAACACATCTTTCCTTAGAAATTAAAGAAAGAGCCATAGGATTTTGAGGTTGTCCACCTAGTGCGACATAAATACTCAACTTCTCTTTAAACCTTTGTATGACTCTGCTATATAATTTAAGCCCTAACCTGCTTTAGGACTTCAAGGTTTTTGTTCATCATGACATAAATCCTCATATCTTCTAGGCTATTAGTGTGATCCTCTCGCATGAATGTAAGCCCTAATTAATAAAATTGGCAAGTTAAAAAACTTAATTCTTCTTGAATTTAAGCTGAACAATAGGATAGTTTGGGAGGTCATCGAGGTTCTCCTCAGGATCCATGACATCCCCTAGTTCTTCTTCCTTTGGATTTAAAAATAAATGATCCAAATTTGAGTCATTACCCTTTCACACATCTTTGTCCGATCTTTTGAAAAGTGCAATCCTTCAAAATTCTTGAAGATAATATCCCCTAAATTTTATCGAGATTTGTATTAGGTGACTTCGGTTATCTAAAATGTAATTAACTATAGGGGCTTGCCCTTGTAGGAAACTTTCAAGCCTATTTAATTTTTTGTATTAAGTAGGGAAACTTGCATTCAACATAAAAATGGTTTTTCACAGACTTAAACGGATGTCATAAATTCCAATGTTTATTTAATCGAGCCATCACTAGTTAGTAGTGTGTCTACCCTTTGGGATAGATGCATTTCTTGTGGTATTAGGTTCGTTTATTTAAACTACTGAGGATATGAGATCGATCTGGTCTTATATTTTCAAAATTTATAATAATACTTTTTCCCAATATATATATATAATAATAATAATAATAGTAATAATAATAATAATAAATTAGACAAGGCGTCGGGATTCCTATTTTGACAACCGACAACTTCCAATTTGGCGACCGTCTGTTCAATCACCTTCGGATAGAGAGTTTCAGAAGTTCATTAGGATTTTTATCTGTGTTTAGGGTCAAACCCCCAATAGGTGTTTTGGCAGACTATTTCTGCCTGGGCATTGTGCATTATAAAGTCGGTCCTGAACTGAGTCATAAACTTTACTTTCCCATTGGAGTTTGGTTTGCTACTTTGCAAATTAAATTGAATTGTGTCGTGCTGCACTTGCTTTTTAACCTTCCTTAATTAATTAAATTCTTCTATTTTCAAACTATTTTTACTAAATTTTAAAAATCTTCACAAACTCAAAATTAAAATAAATACTTGCCCAGTCTACAGATCAACCTTTGTTAGTGTTTAGTGTTCACACTAGAATTAAAAGGAGCTGGCCAAATAACTAATCTAAGAGCTTTCTTTTTGAAATTGCTGCAATGGCGTTCCCCACACTCACTTTCTCCTGCAACTTGCTAACTAGCCGCAATGCTCGCACTGTCACTTACACCATCAAGTTTGGAACTGGATTGAATGAACTAGAAGTTGTTCTCGAAAAAGCCTCGTTCTTCATAATGAAAGTTGCCGCTCCAAGAGTTTAGGAGCCTACCGCTGAATTTAACCTGAACTGTCCCCAAGATTTTCCTTCCTGCAAGAAGGTGAAAACTACTGCTGCTCCAGCATCTGTCAAGTTTGTTGTACCCTTTTCTGCCAAAGGAAAGGAGGTTATGATTATTGAAGATACAATTAGAGGATTCACCATCCCGCCATCAGTATTTGAAATTAGAACGAGTTTTAAGTAGGCACCATTAACTCGGTCTCCAAGGAGAAACCACAGTCGAAAAAATTTGGAAGGCTGCTAAGGCACAGATTCTTGAAAAGAAACACATTGATGAGCTTCCTCACAAGGAGGGACTTGGATTACTGGAGACCACTCCGCTCCTGCAAGGGAGTAAGTTCTACTCACTAATGGATATTAACGGATATGAAAGTATTCGAAAAATTGCTGCTACCCTATGGTTACTTCACCGTCGTGATAAGGAGAAGGGAGAGCCTACTTCTTTCACCAAAGTTAGTACAGTGTTCTATAGGTTGGCCTCTAAAGAAGGATGTTTAGTGGTTGAACTGGTCAAGCTAGTGGGATGTGCGATGTCCCCTTGGATGAAGAAAGAGATTTTACGAGATGTCAGATTTGCCCGACAGTCTCAAAAGTCCACTAAAGTTTTGTCAGCCCATCTTCCCGTTAGGTTTCATCTAGGGAGTCGAGTTGATACTTTTGTTGTCACTACCATAAATTTTGCTACTACTACTGGTCCAAGGTCTGCAGGGCCTCGATCAGCTAAGTTACGTCTAGGTCCAAGGGTACCGACAATTGTTGATTGTAAAAGTGCCCTAAATAATGAGAAAGAAAGAAGTAACCCGATATTGTATTTGGCCAGCACCGTGGTGATCTTGCCTCTCCCCGACACGCCGATGCCTCTGCTGAGACACCCCGTCTCAAGGCATCATCGTCAAAGAAGAAACTCTGGGTACCCAAGGCTGTCGTACCATGTGGAATGAAGCAAAGGTCCAAAGTATCAGACATCATTGCAGCTATTGCTACCAAGCTTGATGAACAAGGGGAGGATGTTTAGGAAAATCCTCCATATCTCAAAATGATCGAGGAAATAATGATTAAAGAGAAAGTTGAAATGCTCAGGGTTGAAATTTTTGAGTTAGCCAAAGAACGTGGAGTTGCCATTAATGATGATGAAGATTTTGATTTTAATGATTATCTTGATGAGGATTTTATGGATATTCATGTCATCAAGACTAGAGCTATAAAATCTACTCACGATGCCCAACCGTCGCGGATGATTTGGACATGTCCTAAGCGATGAATAAAGCAGTCAGATGGAAAAGAGGATAGATGAGATGGGAACCACCATGGCCGCCATGACTACAATTAATGGACAGTCACAGTAAAAACAGTTAGCTTCGCCAAGAGTTAACCAGCCAGAAATAGTTCATATTACCGATGAAAGGAGAGAAGTTGCATCCACTAACGAAGATGAATAGTAAAAGAAGGATTCCTTGCCAAGTGCAATACCAGAGAAGGATATTAAATAGTTTGTTGAACAACAAGTTTGGGAGGCCTTAGCCTAATCTAAGGGTGGTGCATTGATTTCAAGGGGTAAACCTTTCCCGGAGGAGTTCGATGTCATACCCTACCCTAAGTGTTTTGTGTCACCAAACTTTAAGATGTTCGACAGGACCAGAAATCCCAGCCAACATATAGCACATTTCTGGGATAGTTGTGGCAACACCGGAGTTAACAAAGCTTTGCACTTTCGTCAGTTTGTCAGGAGTTTATCAAGAATCGCATTTGATTGGTATGCCAAGCTACCCAACGGATCAGTGAAGACATTTATTGAATTAGAATAGTTGTTTGTGAAAATAGTTGTTGGAGCACAACATCATATTTCTATTGAAGATCTCATAGTGGAAAGACAAAAGTCTAACAAGACCTTGGTAAATTACATTTTGAGGTAGAGAAACCTTAGCATAAAATTTGAACCTTAATTACAGGAACTATATACGATTGAGATTATACTCAAAAGCAACCATGGGCCAGTAGCCTTCATGTTTAAGGGACTCACCATTAAGTCCTTTGAGAAGTTGTTAAGCAAAGCCAATAGTTTATAAGAGGAAGTTAAAAACATAGATTCTCAAGAAAAGTCAGATAAGTCCAGAACGACTAGAATATTCAAGAAGAAATTTTGAATAGTGGCAAAAATCAATAAAGGAAAGCAGCCGATAAAGATATAGGCAGAACATTCTGATACACCTAAAATATATAGTGTTTTTAGACACATTTTTATATCTATTTTTGAGATATTACACTTTAATGGAAGGTATTTTTGTGTTTTTCTTGCAGATACAGGTAAAAAGGGTGAAAAATGCTTAAAGGAGTGAAAAAAGATCAAATTTGGAGCAAAAAGATAAAAAATGTGCGAAAGAGTTTTGAAAAAACAAATTTGGAGCAAAAAGATAAAAAATGTGCGAAAGAGTTTTGGCTCCTGAGCGCCAGATCCAGCGCTTAAGCGCCAGATGCGGCACTTAAGCACCGGGTAAACAGAGAAGGTTGCGCCTAAGCGTCGGTGGCATTTATTGGATGAGTAAATTCAGTTTTTGTGAATTTTGAAGAGGTTTTTGAGGAACCCATTGGCTTAATAGGTGGTTATAACCAACATGGAAGAAAATTATCATGAAAGGATGCATCTCTTAGGGAAATACATCGAATCTAGACATATTTTGAAGAGAAACCAATGCACCTTCTGAAAAATTATAAAAGAAAGAAGAGATGACTTAGAAAAGAGTCCTGAAAGTATTGGAAAGTTTTGAAAGTTCTCATTTGGGGAGTTACTTCAGAGAGATTTTCAGACACCACTTTTACTTTTATTTTATCCTTTTTGTTATTTTATTTTGAGTGATTGTAAAGAGAATAAAATTAAAGGAACTTGAAGAGTTTGGTGGAGGACTTGAGATAAGTTTTTATCTTTTTGTTTTGAGACTACTTTTGGTTTTAATTGGGACTTGTTGTTGGTTTGACAATGATTTCTTCTTTTAAACTAAAGTGTGGTTTTGTTTTCTCCATGGATTCTGAGTAATTTTCGTGAGAACATGTAAGAATTGGGCTGGTATTGTCTCAGTCAACAATTGGAAAGAATCACATGAGGTTGTATGAATGAGAATGTAGTTCATATGTTTGAGTGGAAATAAATAGGGAAATATCATTGAAGGGTGTAAAGTTAGAGGACTTTAAAGTAACAGGTTAAAGCCCCCAACTTGATTTATTGTTTTAGGTTCTTATATGAGATGTTAGCCCCCAGGTGGAGGGAATCGAGGGAACTCTAGAGTGAGAGCTAGTATCTTCCCAGCATATACGATCTACAAAAATATTCAAACTTTAAATTAGCCAATGTTCTTTATAGCATCTATAGTAAGGGTAAAGAATATTATTGCTCCTATTTAGCACAACACAATATGCATACTTCCACAGCAGAATTTCGATACTTAATACTGATTCATGAAAAGGAGAAAGATATTTTCATATTTAGTATTTTTCTTCTACAAAAACTCTTAAAACTCTAGTTATCTGTTATCTTTTTAAATTATTATTATTATATTAAAATATTAAAAATACCAAAAATATTTAAATTTTAATTACTGAAAATATCATCTTTAGTTTAGATAATTATCTTTTTATTAAAAATAGAAAGTTTGTTATTCAATAGTGCATATTGTGTATCTCCTTGTGGGTTCGATATACAGGTTTTAATAAAAAAGTCCTATATTACTTGATAATCATACGTATACTTGCATAGTATCCCAATACATATAAATTTAAAATAAATTCTTATTTTTCTTTAGGATCAAGTTTTTGGTATTGTTGCAAAGTAAGGAATTATAAGTGAACTATAATCTGAATTATTGTTGTACTGTACATATTAGCAGTATCCAGGGATCACATTCTCATAAAGGTTTTTAGCAGTCATCACAACATGCTCAACACAACAAACACAACAGTATGGCCAGTTTAACCAACAGTCACACCAAGGAGGACTGCACCGAATAGAGTGTAGAACAGGTCTGACTCTTTCAAAATGAATGAATAGGATATAATATTTCAAAGATGAAGTTGTGCCAAAGATTCTTAGAAATTTAATGAAGAAGTTTGAATTCAGATTGCCAGAACTAAAGAAGCTGGAAGAAGCTAACAAGAAGGAGCATCCCAGTTTCTGCCCCTACCATCGGATGTTGAAACATACGATAGAGGGTTATTTCATTTTCAAGGATTGGCTTGAAAGGAATTTCAAAGAAGGAAATATAACAATCCTGAAGGAATATTTAAAAGAGCCTGAAAAAGTTTCTGTGAATATGATTTTGGCTGAGCCAATCACTCCGATAGATCTGTATTCAGAAAAAGATGGATGGAGTACAGTTTGGAGCAAGTCATTGCAGATTTGTATTGTCACTTAGGCATGTCAAGCCCGAAAGAAGATACTAGATCAAATTCGAATATGAATTTGATCTAGTATCTTCTTTCGGAGCTTGACATGATGTTTTCTTTCTTTAACTAACAACTCTACATCTCTGTTAATATTTGCAGATTTGTATTGTCTAGAGTTTTGGTAGATCTGGGAGCATCACTTAACCTAATGAGTCTACATACATTGGCATATTTGGATATCGAGGCTCAGGAGCTTACAACTGATAACATGATGTTAAGAGGATTTACCCAGAAGAGAGAAAGGGCTCTTATATCAAATACATTATTAATGAAAGTTGGAGAACTAATAACAACCTCAAAATTCCACGTCATCGATGTGGAGACCTCTTTCAATGCTTTACATGGATGACCATGGATTTACGAGCATAATATGGTTCCGTCATATTTACACTAATGCATCAAGTATTTCAAAGAAGGACAGGAACATTGCATCAAGGGATATTTATAACCATTTTCAGTTCACAAAGCAGGCATTCATGAAGACGCCGTCTACTACACACCTCCAAAGAAAAATGTATTTTCCTGTGAAATTGTGGCAAATGAAGTACAAGATTCAGAAGAATCACAGAGAAGAGGCCATTCAACTCCGCATCAACGATCTTCTGTTGTTTCTTCATAATGAGCTAGTAGTGGTTCTTTCAGCCCATACACCTGAGAGGTACGATTGTTGAATGGACCAGGCCAACCATCAAAATTGACATGAAAGAAATTTCTGATGAAGAAAGCTCTAAAGAAGAAATGATGATGATAAAACAGAAGAAATCTCAGTACAAGATTTTCTTGGAAGATTTGGAGAAAGATGAATATGAGTTGATGTACGATCAGATCAACCACTACATGAATGTCATGACCCTTACTCCAATCCACTCTCAAAAGGTTGACATTTTAGAGGTCAATGAAGTGTGCAACATTGGTTCAAATCTGATCAAGTTTTATCGTGATTCCCCTTCTGCTAGTTTTGAAAATTAGGTAAATTTAGAAGAGGATTCTAATGAATTAATGGAATTACCTTTTGGTTACTTTTCTCCTTGTGTACAAAAATTAATTCAACATGGACATGTGCCAAAGAAATTGCCAAAGGATAAGCTATAAATTTTTGAAAAATTGTGGACTGCTAAAAGTCGATGTCCTAACTCGAAAGAAGGTCTCAGGTTTGGTACTGTAAAACCAGTCGATGACCTAGAATTTTGCATGGTTGTTATTAGCAGATTGGAAGAGGATTTCCTTGATGTAGAAGATGACTCTCAATATCAGTTAATAGGTGATGCCCCACCGGAATTTGAGGAAGAAATTAAGTCAACAGTGATGAATTAAAAGAAATCAATCTCGGGATTGGGGAGCATCCCCGACCTACCTTCATAAGTTCTCTACTCAACAAGGAAGAATCCACAGAGTTGATAAAATTATTGTCAGAAGTTAAAGATTGCTTTGCATGGAGTTATGATAAAATGTCAGGGCTGTCAGCAGTGGTTGCAGCTCATAAACTCGGGGTGGATAAAGATATGACCCCAATAAAATAAGCTCCCAGAAGAATGTGCCTTGAGCTAGAGCAATAAGTCATTTATGAGGTAAAGAAATTAATAGATGCTAACTTTGTAAGAAAAGAGAAATACCCCACATGGTTAGCCAATATTGTATCAGTTAAGAAGAACAATGGACAAATCTGTGTATGTGTCAACTTCAAGGATTTAATTAAGGCATGTCTATACCAGAATTCATGGTGGAGTTCTCGTTATCGATACCAGAATTCATGGTTGAGTTCACATCAACACATAAGATTTTCTCTTTCATGGATGGATCGTCAAGATATAGCCAAATTAAGATGACTCCAGAAGATGCAGCACTTACAGCTTTTAGAACACCGATTGGGATCTTTTGCTACATAGTGATGTCATTCGGGTTAAAGAACGCTGGAGTAACATATCAACGAGCTATGACAAAGATCTTTGATGACCTCATTCACAACCCAGTGGAATGCTACGTGGATGATTTGGTCATCAAAATCAAACATAAAATAGATCATTTGTACGATTTGAGGATCATGTTCGAACGATTAAAGCATTATAATCTAAAGATGAATCCCTTAAAGTGTGCCTTTGGCGTCACCTCCGGGAAATTTTTAGGTTTTGTTATTCGTCATCGGGGAATCAAGATCGACCAAGATAAGATTAAAGCTATCTTGAATATGCCTCCTCCCAAAACCTTGAAACAACTACGTTCCTTCCATGAAAAGTTGACATAGCTGAGAAGCTTTATTTCTAATCTCTTAGGTAGGTGTCAGCCCTTCTCGGCATTAATTAAAAATAACACCAAATTTTTTTGGGAAGAGAAATGTCAACGGGCCTTCGAGGATGTTAAGCGAAACTTAATGACACCTCCTGTTTTGGCAGCCCCTATTCCGGGAAAACCATTGATACTTTATACCGCGGCCTTAGATGAATCTCTTGAAGCACTGTTAGCTCAAGTCAATGATAAGGGTAAAGAAAATATGCTTTACTACTTGAGTCGCCATCTAATACCGATAGGGGTAAAGTATCCACCTAGTGAGAAACATTGTCTAGCTTTAATTTTTGCCACCCAAAAGCTTAGGCATTACATGCTCTCTCATAAGATTACCCTTACTTCAAAAGTTAACCCATTACCATATTTGATGACTCAACCAATACTTTTTGTACGTTTAACATGATGGTCAATGATTTTATTGTAATTTAATATAACTTTTGTTCCCCTCTACGCTATCAAGGGACAGATTTTAGCAGATTTTCTAATGGCGCAACCACTTTCAACTGGGTCACCACTCAACGATGAATTGCCAAATGAGAAAATACTACAAATAGAACCGTCCAATGCTAGGCATTGGGAAATCTATTTCAATGGAGCTTCATCAGCTAGAAAAGATAAAAGATCGAAGATAATTATACCAGGAGAAGCAGGAATTGACCTGATTTTCATCACGCCGATAAGGGTATGTTGAGATTCTCCTATCACCTAATAGAGCCGTGCACAAACAATGAAGCAGAATATGAAGCATTGATCACTGAATTAGAATTGGCAATCTCAATGGATAAAATAGTCATCATCATCTATGGAGACTCACACTCTTCATCCAAAAAGTTGTCAAAAAAAATAAAATTTTGAAGCCAAGGCTAGCAGAATACCATCGGTACACAATGAAGTTGTTAGGACAGATTCCCGATGTGACTCAACAATAGCCATGCCGACGCTCAAAAAAAACTTGATAAGGAAATGGCGTGTCTACCAGATGATTCCATCGACATTATAGTACAAGGAAGACGAGTTCAATCTCAGATGGACCTTGACAATTTACACAAACATAAAAAGAAGAAGGAATGATGATTACAATTGCTGACATTAATGAAGATTGACGTAAGTCGTTGGTAGAATATTTGCAAACTGGAAAACTACCAGAGGATAAGTCCAAAGCATAGCACATCTCCAGAAGAGCTATGTCAAATGCTCTAGTGGGTGATGTTCTCTGTAGAAGATCGTTCGATTAGAAGTGGTTCAGTTGTCAAAGTAGAGAGGAAGCACAGAATATGGTGAAATAAGTACATGTCAGATTGTGTGGTGCTCACCAGTTAGGGCCAAAGATGAAAATGAAGATTAGAGACTCTGATATCATTGATCATCAATGATATTTGATTGCATGGATGCAGCTAGAAGGTGTCACCTTTGTCAAATGCATGGGGTGGTCTTACACCAACCTCCAAATGTGCTACACCCAACTGTTGCCTCATGACCATCTGAGTGTTGGGGGAACGAAGATAATAGGTCCAATAAACCTTCCATCTGCTAAGGGACATAGATTTATTCTTGTTGCTACGAATTATTTCATCAAGTAGACAGAGTTTGTTCCATTATGAGAGGTTACAACACAAAATATTCTGCAATTTTTTAAAAGCCAAATCATCTACCATTTCGATGTACCACACAGAGTGATTTCTGACAACAGGACAACCTTCAAAAGCACAAAGATTAACAACTTTGTCAAACGACATAGGATAGATTGGAGATACTCTAATATTTACCATCCCAGGGCAAACGAACTAGCTAAGGCCTTCAATAAGATGCTTGTGCAAACCTTAAGGAAAACATTGGATCAAAACAAAAGAGAATGCCATAATAAATTATTTAAAGTTTTGTGGGCCTACCTAAAAAAATGTTTAGAACTCTCGCTCGATGTACATCATATGCACTTGTGTACGGGACAAAGGATGTGCTACTGCTAGAAGTCTAGAAATAATCTATCAGAGTCACTGTCGCCAACCAAATCACAACTAAAGAAAGTGCAAAATTCAGACTTGAAGAATTGGAAAGTATCGAGGGAAAACGATTGGAAGCTGAACAACATTTGGAGTTCTACCAAGCAAGGATGGTGTAGACTCAAGATAAATTGGTCAGCCTGAGGGCGTTCAAAGTTGGTGACCTTGTTCTTGTTTTTAAAAAACCTATTCTTGCACACTGTAAGATAGGTAGAAAATTTGAACCAACTTGGGTGGGACCATTTGTCATAGAGAAGGTTTATTCGGGATGATCTTACAAGCTCGTGGATTTCGAAGGCGAAAAACCTATGATGTTGGTTAATGGCCACTATTTGAAGACTTATTTCTCTACGTGACATTACTTGAAATCAATTCTTTTGAAATTTGGCTTGTTTTGGGTTATTTATTTGGCAAAGGGTTTGTGATTAGGTCCAAAACTTTGTAATAAAATTAACCTCGATAAAATAAAAATTTTGAATGTTATTAACTTTATTTCTCTTCTTCTATTTTCTAATTTTGAAATTTCATTAAATTAAATAAAATTTCCATTTGTATAAATTAAAAATTAATTTTTTTTAAGAAATTCTTCATTTATTTGTTCTTGTTTGTGCTGAATTTCAGTGCACTGATGTTTTTTTGTGTTTTGCAAAAAAATGTTGGAATGAAAGCTGATTTTCACCTTTAGAGACAACTTGAATTTTGCACTGAATAAAGAAATGGCAACTCAGTGTGGCATCATAGAATTTGATTTAGACTTCAGTCAGGTCAACATGAACAATGAGGGTCCTCTGATGGACAAAGTCAGTCGCCAAGAGAAAGAAGGATCACCTTCAATGTTGAAAATCAGTACCAAAGGAGACACCTTGCTAAAGAGGAATAAAGTGATAACACAATAGAATCAGATGGAAGGGACTAGCCATTTATTGTCCATGATAACCACACCAATGGGAAATTTAATCGGTGCTGATGAAGATAGACTGTTAAATGTGCAACTAAGAAGGACACAATGTCGTAATTCTAATCACTGCAAGAATAATGCCTTCTTACGTGAAGAAAAGTGACGTATGAAGGAGGCAAGAAGTACACTCACCCCAATTTGTGTGGGGAAAATTTATGATCACTGCATGAGAGAGACCTCTTCTAGTCCGCCTGCTACAGAGGATGAGATAGAGATTGTTGCAGAGTAGACGCTATTGGCAATTCTAGATGCACTTTCCAGTGGTTGCCCAATGTGCAACGTAAAGATTCCCTTACAAGCAACAATCAAAGGAGCATTCATAGAGTGCCCAACATGCAATGTCCTTCACTGGGATCACTACAATTCCTTTGAGGATTTCACAGCCGCTAATACAGGGTGCCAGGAGGTAGTGATACACCAAAATAATATACTATTTTAAGCACCTATTTTATGCTTAATTTTGGTGATATTGCACTTTAAAGAAGGGTACTCTTGTGTTTTTTTTGCAGTTATATCATTTTTAGGCATTTGGAGCAAAAATGGCAAAAAGGACGAAATTTGGAGCAGAAAGAGCCAATTTCAGATTATGGTGCATCATGCACCTGATTGGCGCATGATCCACCAAAATCCAGAGAGCTAGCGCATGATGCACCAGAGACGACACTTTCAAATCAAGGTTTAAGACAAATTTTGCTCAAATTTTTAAAGGAAAACTTGTTCTACACACCTCTTAGAGTAATTTATGCATCTAGACTCTTTGGAAGGTTTTTTAATAAATGGATATGACTCTTGGATCAAACGACACAGCTATTGAATTCAAAATAATTGAATTTTGGAGGATTTTTTTGTAGGGAATTTTGGATTCTTTCCCAAAGGAGGAAACCAAAAATAAAAGAAGAAGGCTTGAAGAGGCAAAGAGGGGGATGAAAAGAAGAGACTTTTGGGGTGTGCCGTGAGAGTTGGAGAGAGAGAGATAAAAGAGGAGATTTTCTTCTAGGTTTGTATGAGGAGAAGGAAGGTGAGAGAATTCTTCTTCATGACATTTCTAAGAGAGAATTGGGAGTGATTTTAAAGAGAGAAAGACTTGAAGAGAACTTCTAAGGATTTGCTTGGGAAGGATTGTGAGATAAGTTGTATTTTTATTTCTTTTATTTTGTAAACTTATTTTTATATATGAAATTTTTGCTTTATCATATCCATCTCATGAATTTTGAGTAGTCTTCTTTATGCTTTTCCCTACTTTGAAGATATGGTTTTGTGAAGAATAGATTTTATTTTCTACAGTTTTAAATGATAATAATTTGTGATGATTTGAACTCTGATCTTCATTTACTTATCAATCTGGCCAATTGAAATGTTAAAACACGTTGAGAGACATATGCTATTAAATGAGATATGATTTCTACAACATAGGAAGAATCACATTTGATTTCATGAGAGAGTATGTCATCCATGGAATTGGGTGCAAATAAATAAAGAAATATACTTTTGTTGGATGCAGAATTGAAGATTTTAAGGTGACAGATTAAAACCCCCAATTTGGTTCAATTTATTTTAAGCTAATGCAAGATTGTTAGCCCTCAGAGGAGGGAGTAGTGGGAGCTCTAGAGTGGCAGCCGGTATCCTCCCGGTCTGGATTATTCAATGTTCTATATAGTACTCGGAAGAGGGTAAAGAATGAGTTTGCTCCTATTTGGCACAAAACAATTTTTAAATATATTTTCAAATGATTTCAATTTCTTCACAAACCATATACTCATTGTAAAGGGCAATGATGCTTTCTTAAATTTGAAATTTCCATCACAACAAAAACTTTATTTAATTTTCACAATTTTACTTTTGAAAGTTTAATATTTAGTTTAGTTTAATTTATGTAATCTTACATGTGCATTGTAATTAGCATTCACCTTAGTAGTTAATTTCCAAATTTTGCACTTTACTTTTATTTTTGTTTTTATAATAAAATAATTTCCATAATTTACTTTAATATTTTCCAACTTTTTTGTGGGATTGATATCTAGGACTCTATTAGAGCCCTTTATTACTTGAAAGATACATATACTTGTGTTGATATTTAAGCAAGATGTTGGCAATTTAAAAAGAGTTTTAAAGGATAAATTATATTTATAAAAAGAGTTTTGTTAGGATTATATTGCATATTTATTTTAAATCTTCCTGCATCAAGTTTTTGGTGTCGTTACGTGGTGTCAACTTTATAAATATTTACATATACAAATCTCCGTGTCAGGCAGCATACCTGGATGCTGAATCATATATTCCATTATATATAGAGCCAAATCAGACATGGTATCCTACAAATGTTGAGATGAGAGAGCCTCCCGACGATCTTAAAGGATTCCTACGGCAGAATTGGGATGAAGAAATCCAATGAATGTTCGTCAATATTTTGGAAGGCCTAGAGCTATATACAAAAGTCTTCTCTGAAAATGATGAAAGAAGAATTATTGACTGTGTATTTGACCTGAGAGATAGAGGTCGAGCTGGTCTACTAATGAAGAAAACTTACTCAGAGCTGTGAAAATGGATATGCAGGAAAGGCAGGATAACCATCTAGTGTGGTTGCTACTATAACTTTGTTGAAGATAGGAAAGGGAGCCCCCTGGGTATCCTCAGATATGATGAGGTGGATCCTCTACCTTCTAAGATAAAGAGAATGATCAAAAGGATGGTTAGATAGAGTATACTACCAGTAGACTGCATTCTGAATAGTTGCATAATTATTATTTATGATGAAGGAGATTGTATCCCTCCGCACATAGACCATCCTGATTTCGTAAGACCCTCCTACACGATGTCTTTCATAAGCCGAAGTAACATCCTGTTTGGAAAATAGATCTTTCTTGTTGGCTCTAGGGAGTTCAGAGGATCCGTCGAGATTCTGCTACCAATGGGTTCAGTGCTACTGCTAAAGAAAAATGGAGTTGACCTAGCAAAGAACTCCATTTCGGGAGTGCAACATCACAGAGTGTCTGTGACATTCAGCAGAATGGACAAAAGTAAAGTACCGTATGTTTTCCGTCTGGATCCAGAGTTGGAAGAGCTGCGCCCATACGAGTTATGAGATGGTTACACCTCTAAGTACACATGAAAGGAATTCTTGTTCTGGAATGTGGCTTAGTAGGTCAGCTTGATCATGAGCTCTCCATAGAGGATAGATAGACAGTTTTTTGCACCTTCTGTACTTCGTCAGAGCAGCATATATGATATGTACTATGCATATGATGTTTCAGATATATTCAACATATTGTCTCGTTTGATATTTCAACATGTATTCAGTCTGTAACACCTATTTGAAGCATATTAATGAAATTTCTTTTAGATTTCAACATATTTGTCAAATTTCCTTTTTTGTGTGATTGATAAGGAGCCGTGGAACCATACATTTGTTCTGAATTATAATGAACAAAGAACAATACAATGAAAGTCTAATATTAAAATTTAAATGTATTTTTAAAAATCAACAAACAAAAATTAAATTTTGAAAATATACTTTGATAATTAAATGTTATAAAGACAACAAAAAAAGAAAATAACAGATTTGGTGAATATGTTCCTCTCAAGTTTGAGTTTCCTCACTTTTCGCTTGCGCAACATGAATGTATTTGTCTGCATGAATTTGTCACAACCTCCACGAAATCCCAACATTACTAAATCTCTATATCTTCACAAAATCTCAATGTTCTGAATCTCTATATTTTCACAAAATCTCGACAATCTCAGAATTTGGGGACGGTACCTAAATTCCGATTCCCACGTTATTTTAGAGGTTGAGGATGTTACATCTGATACTGCATTGCTTTAAAAGCCCTCCCTATCACAACTTTTCAAATAATATTCCAGGGTCAGTGCAAGGTCGTCTGATTCCTTTAAATTCCCTATATTTTCCGCCTTCCTTTCGAGAAATTTTCTGCATCCATGAAATTCCAAGATCTGTGCAAGGTCATCCGACTCCTTTAAATTCCCTAAATTTTCCACTTTCCTTCTTAGAAATTTTCCGCATCCATGAAATTTTAGGGTCAGTGCAAGGTCGTCTGATTCCTTTAAATTCCCTAAATGTTCCACTTTCCTTCCAAGAAGTTTTTTGCATCCATGAAATTCCAGAGTCAGTGCAAGGTTGTCTGATTCCATTAAATTCCCTAAATTTTTCACCTTCCTTCTGAGAAATTTTCTGCATCCATGAAATTCCAGAGTCAGTGCAAGGTCATCTGATTCCATTAAATTCTCAAAATTTTTCGCCTTCCTTCTGAGAAATTTTCTGTATCCATAAAATTTGAAGGTTAGTGCAAGGTCGTCCGTTTCTTTTAAATTCCCTAAATTTTCCACCTTCCTTCTAAGAAATTTTCCACATTCGTGAAATTCTAGGTTGATGCAAGGTCATCCGATTCATTTAAATTCTCTAAAATTTTTGCCTTCCTTTCGAGAAATTTTCCACTTCCATAAAATTCCAGGGTCACTGCAAGGTCATCCATTCCCTAAATTTTCCACCTTAGAAATTTTCTGCATCCATGAAATTTCAGGGTCTGTGCAAGGTCGTCTGATTCTTGTAAATTCCCTAAATTTTCCACCTTCCTTCTGAAAGGTTTTCCGCAACTATGAAATTCCAGGTTCAGTGCAAGGTTGCCTGATTCCTTTAAATCCCCTAAATTTTCCACCTTCCTTCCGAGAAATTTTCCGCATGCATGAAATTCTAAGGTTGGTGCATGGTCGTCCGATTCCTTTAAATTCCCTAAAATTTCCACCTTCCTTCCTAGAAATTTTCAGCATCCATGAAATTCCACGGTTGATGCAAGGTCATCTGATTCCTTTAAATTTCATAAAATTTCCACCTTCTTATCCGAGAAATTTTTCCACACTCAAGAAATTCTCGGGGTCAGCACCTTAATTTTGATTCCCTTCTTTCAAGGTCGGTAACAAAATTCTGATTCTCTTTTTGTGATACCTAAATTTTGATTCCCTTCTTTTGAGGTCGATACCAAAATTTTAATTCTCTTCCTGGGATTGATACCTAAATTTCAATTCCCATCTCGGGGTCAGTACCTAAATTTTGATTCCCTTCTTTCGAGGTGGCACCTAATTTTTGACTCTTTTTATGAGGTTGATTCCAAAATTTCAATTCTCATCTCGGGGTCAGTACCTAAAATTTGATTCCCATACTCTGAAACTATTGAAATCAAAATCAAAGTCTTATAAAAATCAAATTGAAATTGAATCTTCATCGTGACAGTCGTGGTCATTTTTCGGAATTCCTTTCCTTTTAATCCATAGCATGAGTTTCAAATCCTCAGTTTCGATTGAATATTCAATTGCCAATTCCCCAGCAGAAACAACTGTCACTCAATTCTACTTTCTATTCTAGGCATGTTGGCTTAGACATATGTGTTGGTTTTTTTTATCTCTTCGGTCAACGCTTGTATGCTTGCCCGACACACCACACTATTGGGGGTCCAATTCTTGAACTCACTTTTGGTTGAGGTCTAATTTCCTCCTTAGTAGCATAGGGTCTAGCCATAGGACTTTCTAGTTGACTGTTTCTAGAGAATTAGAAAAGGAACCCTCGCTATTAAAAATTCTAAACTTTCTTTGCTCAACTTGAAGTTCCACACATTGTTCCTAACCTCTAGCACTTAGCAGGTGGGGTCAATATGGGGAGCTCAAGGAGTGTCCCCATAGGATGGTCAAGCCTTAGGACTAACCTTGGGTTTGGTTGGGCTAGCTTCCACACACTACACTTTCTCACACACCTCAAACCATAGGACCCTTCATTTAGTCTCCTTACTTCTTTTGGAGAGCTCATATGGGTGGACCCAAACCCTTATAATTTGGCTAAGAGGGTTAGGAACAACATATTGAACATCCAAAGTGAGTCCTCATATGGTTCTCATGACTTAGAAATGGCTTCATGACTTACTTACCCACTCTAGCCTAAATTTTCATCAAAATTACTAAAATACCTCTAATTTTTGCCAAAATTCCCAAAATTTCCAAGATTAGCCATTATTTTTTCAAAATCATTTCAAAGTGCTCCCCACTACTCAAATTGATCAAAATTGACCAAAATTCCAAAATTCCCAAAATACCCCGAAAATTACAAAAATGCCCTCATGATAAAAAATTTCCAAAAATTCCCAAAAACTCAAAAATCATCTCAAATTTCCCCAAAATCAATTTAAACCACTCCTATAGACTCAATTTGGCCAAATTGACCAATTTTAACCAAAAGCCCCAAATTGCCCTTAAAGGACCAATTTCCCCAAATTAACCCCAATGTCAAACAAATTGACCCCAATCTTGCTCTGATTTTAATTTTAAACACAAATTCAACATTACCAAACTAGATTCAAACCAAATCCAAGTCCAATTAACAAAATAAAAATGCAATTTGATCCAATTGTAAGCTTAATTTCACCCAAACCTAAGTTTAACTCAAAATCCCTAAATTGACCCTATGTCCAAATTCCACAAAATTGGCCTTCCAATTTAATTCAAAATCACATGAGATCCTTTCAAAACTCTTCATGACATCTCCCTACGCAAAATTAAACATTTAATTGACCCAAAAGTTAGCCCAAATTCAGTCCTATTTTTAAAAGCCCAAGCTCACCACATTTCATTCCAAAAGCCCAAATCCAAAGCCCACATGACATGAAATTTCTTCCCATCATCCATTTCATCAAAATCATTCCATAAGTTTTAAATCCATGATCAAGTCATTCTAAATCAAGCCTCATGACAAACTCCACAAAAATACCCCATAAATCAAAAAATCCCTTTTCATGCAAATTGACCAAGCCAAGGACAAGCCATGAAGCCATCCCCAAGCCATAGGTGAGCCATATGATCCTTTGTCACCTCACCAAGCTATTAATGGAAAAAGGAGGAGACACTTTTAAGCTCCCTTAAAGAAGGCTATAACTCTTTTAATGACACACTCTGACCCATGCTTAGCCAAATCCTTTGGATAAGGACCTCTTCACACTACTTCAGCTGATTCACCTGACCTTGGTTAACACTGCAAAGTCAACCAAGCTCATTCCAATGGGGCTAGATCCATGATTGACCCAACCTAGCCCAAAGCCCTTTCCACTTCAATTAATCACGTTTATCCATGCACAAACCCAATTGGCTTCACATTTTCCCTCCACTGACCATCCTCAGTGGGATGGTGACCTGACCCTGGCCGGTCGGCTGCCTTGGCTCGGCTACCTTGGCTGCTGGGAAACCCAAACCCAATAGCTTCACCTTGGCTAAAACTCAAAATTGAACCCAACTCAACAGCACCAACCCAATTGGACACTTCTTCCTTTCTTTCCTCCAGCTAAGCAACCTCCCAAGCACCTTAGCCATCCATGGCAACCACCATGGCCTCCCCTATTTAAACTCATCGTCCATGACCAAGGGAGGAGAGGTTCAAATTCCTTGGGGAGACTCTGCTAAATTTCCCTCAGAGCTTCTTCAAGACCTATTGGGTTCAACCCAACCATCTTCCAGTGCTCTTCCCTACTGACCAAAGCTAATTTCTCAGCCTAAGTTTGAGCCCCAAATAGGACACCCCTCAAAACTTCACGATATTCAAATTAACTTCACCCACACCATCCCCTGAGTGAAAGAAGAACATCCTCACAAAAGCCCCATCACTGGACCACTCTAGCATAGACTTTGATAAACACTGCAAATTGGCCTCGATCGATTTCATACCTAGGCAATTCACCATAGCCTCAGACTTCTTCTAGGAGCTTTCTAGGCTCAACTCAAGCTTCTGGAAGCACCCAATCGAGGCCACACCTCTTGGGAAAAGGTATTGAATTCTCCCCTCAAATCGAGCCTATTTTAATTCTCCATACTTATAGACTCAATTCAGGACTTGATTAACCATATAGATGTGCTCTCCTAGTCTAGATGCTTTTATAGGAACAAACCCGGAGAGATTTTGTTGAGTATCAAGAGAGAAATTAGGGTTAGAAGGTGGTCAGTTCACAGGTTGGGGGACTTGGGAATGATGACGGAGAGCCATCCGATTGGGCGTGTATTGGACGGACGGCTGAGATTGCATTGGATGGATTCTTGGTGCATGAACAATGAGCTAATTCAGCTGGCAGCGCCCAACCAAAAGTGGGCGCATGCGAGGTTCAAAGCTGCCTAAGATGTGCTAGGGCTGAGCTAGATAAGTAAATAAACCATTATTTATTTAAATGACTAGAAATTTAAAAATCAATATCTTTTCATAGTAAAATCATAAAAATAAAAGAAAAATACCCTCATGCTCAGTGAACAGAGGAGAATAATGTGGAAATAGTCTCATGTCTATTTGATGCATTTGTGATTTTTAATGAATTAAATAGTATATTTATTATTTGAATTCTCTATTTCCATGAACATTTCACCATGGCATGGGACCATGGGGCTTTTGATCTCTCCGTTGTTAGGTATCTACCCTATTTTTTCCAATGTCATAGGGCATCTCTGACCATTGATTCTTAATTTTCAAGCTAATGGTTTCTATTTTGGTATAAAAATCATAAGAATTAAAATATTCATCAAAATAATACATAACTTAATTTTGTAGGTTCATTGTGGTCATAGGACCCTAGAAAAAATACAAACTTGGTTTAACTCTTTACAAATAACCGCAATTGTCATTAAACCCTAAACATGAAATATAACTAAATTGGATAAAATATAGAAGTAAATGGCATAAAAATTATTCTCCACTGTAATTTAATGTCAGAGGAGCTCCATATAAAATTTTCAAGTCAATTGAAATTAATTTGACCACTAAAATGGATTAATTAAGTAAAATTGCATTTTTGGCACTAAAATAGTTGTAATAATTAAAATACAATTCAAATTATCACCAAAATGGTTTTGGGAGTTCCTTATGACCAGAGGAACCTATGAAAAGTAAAAGTAGATTTAAAATAAATATTTCTTTTTTAAGCCATTTTTCAATATTTAAATAATTAAGAATTAATTAAAAAGAATTAATTAAAAAATGAATTAATTAAAAAATATACAAAATTACACAAATGTGAAAACACACTAAAATGTCACATTTGGCTTCCTGATCACTTGTGACTAATTAAAATAATTCTCCTAATTTTCTAAGTCTTGATATTAATTTTTAAAGGCTTAAAATAAATTTTCTTTAATTTTCCACTAAAATAATTATAATAATTAAAATATAAACCTCAAAAATATTAAATTTTTTTCTCTGAGTTTCCTGAACACAGAGGGATTAATGAAAAATATAAAATTTAATTTTCCACTTAAAAAATATTTTATATTTAATTAATACTTAAAATAAACAAATAATTCTAATAATTAGTTTAAACCTCTAAAAATCATAAAAATTAGTCCAAGTGGTCCGTTGACTTAGGTGAACCTTAAGAACTTCTCTTAAGGATAGAGGTTTGTTTTCGTTGACTTATTGAATTTTCATTAAAATCCCTATTTTTGCATTAAAGTAAATATAACATTAAATAAATTCAAAAAAAATCACATTTTCTCCTCAGATGTTTTAATTAACCCATGAGTGGGGTAGCATTAAAATTTTAAAGTCATTTGTGTTTAATTTAATGAATTATAAGGTGTTAATGCCGTAAGGGCAAAATGGTAATTTTGATATTTAAGACTTATATATTATTTAGGTCTAACCAAAGGGTAAATGGGTAATAAATAATGATAATTGACATATCTAGATGATTGAAATATAAAAGGGATAAATGGTAGTAACCAATCTCACTTTAGTCTCATTAAAGATAAATTTGTCATTTCTTAATTGATGAAATTTGGAAGAGCAATTAAATAAGAAGAAATTGAGGTTGGGGTTGGACTTTGGAAGATCATAACCCACTAATTTAAAACACCAATTAATGGTTTTAAAATTATTTATGATTCTTGATAGAGATTAAAAGTATAATTATTTAAATTTTCTTACTTTGCAACAGTACCAAAAACTGTACTCCATCCATTAGGTTTTAAGGGCATAGATATTTTCCTTACTTTGCAACAATACGAAAAACTTGATCCTGAAAAAAATAAGAATTTAACTTATATATATATATATTGGGACTTTTTCAAGTAATATAGGACTTTTTCATTAAGATCTGAATATTGAACCCACGAGAATTTCACAATATGTACTATTAAACAACAAACTTTCTATTTCAAAAAGACAATTACTTAAACTATAGATGTTTTTACAGCAATTAGAATTCAAATATTTTTGGTATTTTTGATATTTTGATGAAACAATAAAAACTTTTAAAGATAACTTGAGTTTATGTAAAAGAAAAGCACTTAATTTGAAAATATCTTTCTCCTTATCATGAATTAGTAATAAGTGTAGGATTTCTATTGTGGAAGTATGCAATTTGTGTTATGCTGAATAAGAGCAATATTATTCTTTACCCTTACTAGAGATGCTATAAAGAATATTGGCTAATTTAAAGTTTGAATAGTTCTGAAGACCAGCTAGGCAAGGAAGATACCAGCTCTCACTCTAGAGTTCCCTCGATTCCCTCTATCTGGAGGCTTACATCTCGTATCAGATCTTAAAACAATATACCAAGTTGGGTAACATGTCTCTTTAAAGTACTCTAACTTTACACCCTTTAAAGATATTTTTCCCTATTTATTTGCACTTAAATATATGAATTACATTCTCATTCATACAAACTCATGTGATTCTTTCCAATTGTTGACTGAGAGAATACAAGCTCAGTTCTTACATGTTTTCACAACAATTTTTAACATCTAGATAGGCCAGATCAAGAAGTAAATGTAGTGAATGGAATTAAATCATCACAACTTCTTCGAACTTTAAAGATTAATACTCTCCACAACTTCCATCCAACGCTTTAATTAATTATCATTTTAAGGAGAAAGATAAAGAAAACTACTCAAATTCCATGGAGAAATCAAAACCACACTTTAGTTTAAAAGTAAAAATCATTGTCAAACCAATAAGAAGTTTCGATTAAAATCAAAAGTGGTTTAAAAACAAAGATAAAAGCTTATCTCAAATCCTCCACCAAACTCTTGAAGTTCTTTGAATCTCTTCTCTTTTACAAAACTCTTAACTCTCAGAATAAAACTAAAAACAAAATGGATAAAGTAAATTTGTGGTGCCTGAAAATCTCTCCAAACGTGCCTCCACGAACTTCTTCAAGAACCTCTCACGACTCCTCCTTTTTAAGCATACTTCTAAAATTCTCAACTTCCTTCTTTTATAAATTTCCAAGATTTGCCTTGGTAACTCTTCAAAATGTGTCCAAATTTGATGTATTCTCCAAGGGATTCCTCCTTTCATAAGTCTTTTAATCATATTTTTGTTTCTAGTGGTCATAACCACCCTCTTTAGCCAATAGATGCCACAAATGTCTCTTCAAAATTTATCAAAATGAATTAAACCATCTCATAACTGCCTCTGGTGCTTAAGCGCGGGGCCTCTGATGCTTAGGCGTGGCGTTTAGGCGTGGCCTTCTCTGTTTCATCGGTGCTTAAGCACCAAATCTGGCGCTTATGTGCTAAAACTCTTTTGCACCATTTTTGCATTTTTGCTCCAAATTTGATCCCATTTCACTCCTTTTAGCATTTTCACCTTTTTATTTGTACCTGAAAGAAATACCCACAAATACATTCCATTAAAGCGCAATATCTCAAAAATATGTATAAAAATGTGTATAAAAATACTATATATTTTAGGTGTATCAAAATCCACCAAACTTAAAATGTTACTTGTCCTCAAGTGACACTTCAATCTTTGTGATATGTATATGAGTTTCTTTAGAAGTTACTAAAATTTAGATTTAGAAATATAGTAGTCCAATTTAGAAAAAAATATTTAGTAAATGAGACGAACTTAAAGTTTAGAAATTTTTAATGTTAAGAAATATGAAAATATGAGTTTCTATCTAATTCAAAAATATTGTTGATTTTTCAAATATAGAATTTAGTGCTTTTATTATCTCTACTTAAAATTTTTTATTAAAAATAATTTTACTTACTACATTATATCTATAAGGTTAAGATTTTCTCAAGTCTTATACTTTAAAAAGATCAAATGTAGAACCAATTTTTGATTAGGCACTAATCCTCAAGCTTCTCCAACCTCACTTTTTCTTCTTCTTGTTTTTTTTTTCTTTTTATTTTTACTTTTCTTTTCTTTTTTCTTTTTCATTTTTTTAGGCAAAGATTATCATATCTAGATAGGCCTTTAATAACTTTGAATTGTACTTTTCCTTTCCTAAAGCAAAGTCTTAAAACTTTTACTTATAAATATAATAACAGCTTTGAAAATTATTTTTAGTAAGAGAAATTTAAGTATTAAAAATAAAAGTTTAAATTTCTAAAATTTTCAAAAATACAATATTTAGTATAAATTTCTTTCAAAAATACAATTTTTCTTACTAAAGATAGTTACCCTATATTTAGCATTTTCTACATTAAAAACTTTTAACTGAAAGTTTTTCTTCATTACTAAGAATTTTAACTAAATTTTCTTACTCATTGCAATAATCAAATTTTACTTCCCTAATATAACTTCATATACATGATCATTTCTCTTTTCAAATCAAATTCACTTGTAGTACATTTGAGAACAAATAAAATTCAAGTTTTGAAAATATTTTTCATTCCCTCTTAAACTTAATTTTTTACAAGATTAAACAATTTAGCAGGAGATATATATAAGCAGCAATGAAAATTAAAATAACATGCTTACATGAATTTTTATACCCTAATTATACAAGTATAAAACTAAAGCAGGAGTATAATTAATTTTGATCAATTTTCTATCATCTTCATTTTAATTTAACATATATAGAGATTCATTAGACTTCTAAGTAGTGGGTATAGACATAAAAACAAACAAACACACTAACTTTGATTTCACAATCTAAAAATAAAAATAAATACACTAATAAGATAAAAGAAAAGTACAGGGTAGCAATTTTCTGAAATTAATGTTTAAAACTAAAGCTAGCAAGATTTTCAACATTTCAAAAGACATAGAAATAAGTTTAATCCTAACTAACTAAAACACATTACTCAACACACAACAAGAATTACTAACCTAGAATTTAAAAAAAAAACACTAACAACACAAACATCATAATAACAATTAAACAAAAAGTTTAACACATCACATAGTCCAGACAAGCACATAAACTCAAACGTATCAAGTCCAAACCATGTAGTCCCTCACATATTACAAATATAAAAATAACTCAGTCCTCTTCCTAATCATCAGAATCACCACTATTTTAGACATTTGTAGGCTCATAATCAGGGTATATGGGATATGAAGGAAATTCCACTCCCTGGTTACCCCTAATTAGGCTCTCCAAAGATGAGTGAAGTTTCTCCTCATAATCACTTTTCCTTCTATTATACCCATCAATATGATCTACAAAACTTTCTAAATTTCAAACCTTATATGTGTTATAATTAAATTGTCCATCATCCTTTGCAATAATTGATTTTGAGTTTCAGTAGACTCACCTCTAGAAGTAGATGCTCTCAAGTTAGATGGTCTAGATGTAGAAGTAGCAGAGGTGGTTGCAGTAGACGTTGACATTCCATAACTTCTTGAAAATCCTCCTCTCCAATAAGAAATAGAATGCTCAGAATATGACTTCACATTTACACTTGTAATTGACTTTAGAGGCAACAATACTTCTTCCCAGCTATCATATCTCACTCCAGCCTACTCACACAAGGAAAAGATCAAGGAAGCAAATCTCAGACCTGCAGTAGTAGCAGCAGTAGCAGAACTGCTGATAGTCTGACAGATCAAAGCTCTAATATTGATAAGCTTGCCTTCCTGAATACAATAATTTAACATTGCTCTCTCCCTTGTAACTTCACTGAGATGATTTGTCGGTAACAGACGAGCGAAAATAAAGTAGTGTCATGCCTTTGATGGTGCACTTGACTTTGAAGTGGAAAAGTTGACTCTACTCTCATTTGTAATTTTCCAGAGCCCCCTTCCAACAATCAAATATGAAATAATCTCGTCCAGTTTCATCTCAATTAGACTATAGTTTGTATAAAAACACAAATTATTAGGTGGTAAAGGATAGAACATATTGATTACCTCCGGTGAAAAAGGTATAAATTTGCATCAACCATGACTCGATCCTCTTCTGCCTCAGTAAGGTTGGCATAGAGCTCCCAAACTATAGAAATAATAACCACAGTAGACAAACAAAAGAATCATTCCCATTGTCGGTGAACGATCAAATCTTCCATGGATCCACCTGGATTTTTAAAAAACCACTCAAGAATCAACTTTCGTGACTGTAGAGCATCATTATATCTATCCTGAGCTTTTGAACTCACAAACTTGCTTGAATTAAAGTGGGTCTTTCCCTTACTCCTCTTCATTCTTGGGGCAATTCTACAAATTTCATAAAATTCCACAATAACTTTAAAAATCAAGTCTAATCTACTAAACTTAACTCCTATAAGCATAAACTACACTTTCTATGCAATTTCTACCTTCTATGCAATTTCCATATATTTTTCTTTACTTTTCACCATGAATAGTGATTTTTTGGGTTCATCCAAATGTACGATTTTTTCCACATGTACTAAAAATACATGGTGAAAATCCAAAATTTTTACATAAAAGTGAAGCTCGTAGCTTAAGAAATCCAAATCTAGCAAATTTGGCTCAATCCACCAAGAAATCTCCACGAAAAGGTTTGACCTATACTTTAAAATTGCAAACTCAAGAGGAAGAAGATGACGACAGGAGTAAAAATGGTGATTCTCGAGGTTATTTAATACCTTTTACCATTCCCAAACTGATTTTCATGAACCGACACTTAAGCGCAGATAAGTGGCGCTTAGGCGCCCGCCCCTAGGGATCTAGGGTTTCTTCACACTTAAGCGCGAAAATGTGGCGCTTAGGTGCCAGTGCACTATTTTTGATATTTTTCAGCTTAAGTAAAATGCACTATTAACCAAAGTATACCACCCCTAAATGGTCTTATAACACTTAAATGACTATTTTTCTCTTCCTTAAATCTCCTCTCTCTCTTAAAATTCTCCAATATAACTAATTCGATTCGAGGCTAAAATAACACTAAATTTTCACACAAACAAACACTTATATTCATTTAAGAACTAATACAAGTACATGTAACACTTAATTCTCATTCGAAATAGTCTCGGATGAGAAAATTTTTCTAAATCAAACACTAAACAAACTAACATAAACTCCAAAAATAGTATTTAACACTTAACACATTAAACAACGACTCTTAACAACAACTTTAGCACATAAAACAACAACTCCTAACAAAAAAACTGTAATACTGAACTTAATTCTATTCTTCATTTATTGGGACAAATTCCTGTCTTTCATTAGTCTCTCCTTGGGCATTCAGGATATAGAGTTGATGAAACGGACGGTGCTAATGAGCTCTGATACAATCTTCTTCAATCCATTTCTACTTAAGATACATCACCTTATCCGCTTCTCCTATATAACCTATATAACTAGTATGGCTAATGGCTAAATTGCATTTTTAATTTCCATCCAATATGCTCTAGGGGTGCATTAACTTCAATTACCTTTGTCTCAACTAAAGCCACACTAGCATCAATTTTGTTGATCTTTTTTGTTATTCCTTCAATACTAACGGCTAAGAAACCATTATACATCTTTTGTGCACACTGACTAATGAATTTCTTTCTCATGGCCTCTTTCTTTTTCTTCAAATCCATCTCCCATGAAGAAATTTTTTCTAAATCTCTCTTTCTCTTAGACTTTAGGGCTAAAAATAATTTTGGGGTGAAATTCCATCACAAAACCCTTCTATTTATAAGACTAAATCCTTCTAAAACTTCTATGCACATCCTAAAACTACCATGGCACATTTAAGTTAACCAATTGGCGGTTAAAACTTTTAGAAATTAAATTTTGCACATCATTTTTAATTCCCGTGCTTCAGTGCCGAATATTGGCACTTAAGTGTCAGTGCCCAATTTTACACCAATCAACTTAACATCAAAATTCTCATTCTAGCATCTCTAGATCACTAAATAAAGTCTTGAAATCATTACTAACTGTTGACCTCATTTTTGATAGAGGTCTAGCTTTTCCTCTTTTAGTAATCTAGTGTGTAGCTATAGAACTTTCCTGATTGACTATTCCTAGAGGACTAGAAAATGAACTCTCACCAATAGAAATTCTAAACCCTTTTTCGCTCAACTTGAAGTTCCACAAGTTGGTCCTAACCTCCACTACTTAGTAGGTGGGGTCATTATGAAGGAGCTTAAGGGTAGCCCCCCATAGGATGGCCAGACCTTATGGCTAACCCTGGGTGATCTGGTTTTGGTGGGGCTAACTTGCACACACTACACTCTCTCACACACCCTTAACCCTAGGACCCCTTAGTTTGGTCTCCCAACTCCTATTGGGAGGCTCATATGGATGATCCTATACCCCTGCTCTTTGGCTAAGAGGGTTAGTGGCCGGCGACTTTATATATGCTTAAAAATATAAGATAATTATGGACGTAATAAATATTCAATAATTGTAAAGTCACACTTATCAACGCAAGTATATGTATCACTCAAGTAATATAGGGCTCTAATGGAGTCCTAGATATCGATCCCATAGGGAGTGGTTTGGAAGTGCGAACTAAGATTTTAGAAAAATAATACTTTAATCGCAACAACGAAGTTCAATTTGTTTATCTGTCACTAACAGGCAATTGAAATAAATATATAATTTTAATAACTAATAAATAACTAATGATACTAATGAGGGTTTAAATGTGATATTCAATATATAAGAAAGCATCCTTCTCCTTGTTAAGAAATTATAGTGAATGGAAAAAGTGAATTGGTTCAAATTATATTGTGCCAAATAGGAGCATACCTATTCTTTACCCTTTGGTCGAGGCATAAAGAACATTGACTAATCCTACGCTTGTTTACTGAATCTGCAGCTAGGCTGGGAGGATATCGGCTCTCACTTCGGAGCTTCCACGTTTGCCTCGCCTGAGGGCTAACATCTACACTTCAGCATCCAAACAATAGGACTGAATTGGGGATTTTAGTCTGTCACTCTAAAATCTCCAATTCTACGCCCAATAATATTATTTCCCTATTTATTTGCACCCAACTTCCAAGGGCTTTAACCTCCCTGAATCTTGGATGTAATCTTCACTTTAGTTGTAAAACTCAACATATTTTAACAAA